>NC_136646.1:20385919-20540919 GCF_949748355.1 Melanostigma gelatinosum | reverse complement strand
AGAGTCTGCCTTGTCAGGGGCAGAGCTGCACTTCTATCAACACCGATATTCTGAGCCCAGTGCTGTACATCATAAGAGATCCACAGTCACAGCGTCTGCTATTACAGGCAAGAGACGCAGCGGTAGCACAAACCTGATTCAAGTCCGGTCGATACTGAGCGGCATCACTTCCTTAAATACCTGAAGAAAAAAAAAGCAACAGTTAGCGTGTTGTCACAGTTCATACTTTTGACCAGCTTTGGTTTATTTTCTCCTCAGAAACGCTGGCTTGTCAGGGCCAGAGATGCACGTTTCTCTTCATAAAGACTCAGAGCCCAGTGCAAGTCATCAGGGGAACCACAGCTAAACCCACTACAGCAGGAATCAATGTACACGTACAATTAAATCATAGGTTCTAGGTATCAAACTTCACATTTAGTATACGATACTGTTTTTTCTTTAACATTTTCAGTGATGTGCTCCAAGCAGACTACTTTACAGTATTAACTTTCACATACATATTACAAACCTCTCTGGACCCAATCGAAGCTTTGTCTAGGAGTGGATCCACTTGTTGAAGGTGACCTGAAAAGGACAAAAGCAAGTGTTAACGTTACAGCATTTCTATCTCTGTAACATTTAAGCAGCATTCATCCATCGTCTCCTCAGAAACTCTGGCTTGTCAGGGCCAGAGATGCACGTTTCTCTTCATAAAATCAGAGCCCAGTGCAAGTCATCAGGGGAGAGAAAGTACTACTCAATACTGCTAACGTTGCACTATATCGTATGCCAACGAAATGTAATACACATGTTGTGCAGCTACTTATGTTGCGATAACTCTGAGCTGTAGGTCATGATATAGTTAGCTACCATGCTAACATCACCAGGTCATTTAGGCGTACCACGTGGAGCTAGGCCCGCGGGGTTAACGGCTGCTTTAGGCTGTTTGTATATAAGAGCGAACGACAGTAACGGTCAACAATCAAAGCACAATTTAGAACCGTGTCAGTTAGATATGACATGCTTTAGCAGACAACACGTGTCCGATGAGGCCATACGCCGCAGGTCGGAGCCACGTGTCATCGGGTAACGCACATATTCGATAATATATCCACCAAAACAGACTTTTACTGTCATAAACCACTCCAATATCACCAACGATTCCCGCAATGTTTTACTGCCAACAGCTTATGTTACAGTTAATCAAACCGAATGAAAGTTTAACGGAACGTGAATTAGCTGTGGTATAAACCAGCGGTAATCTGCGGTAACGTTAGCCGCAGAACTGCAATAATAATTCAAATATTGGATGATTAAAAAAATACTCCACATCAGTGAACCGCATAATATCTACTTACCAGTACCACCAGAGACGTTACAGTCGAGGCGAACGAATGACTGATGCCTCATCTGCTTCCTCCTTTTACATGTCGCTTCGTGTATTAAATATTGGCGGTTAGCGGCCGCTTTAGAGAACACTACCGCCGCCTAGTGCACCGGAGTAGAAATACATGTAGATTTTAAATACATGTGTTGACATCGTCAGAACTGAATTGAGATCATATAGAAGAGAAACACAACAGGTCTAGCATTTTTCTCTCTCCATTAGAAAGTAATGTAAGCTGTTGTGTTGAGTTGCTAAGTGAGAAGTGAGTTTGCTCTGAGTTACCATAAGAGCTCTCTTAGAAGCAGTGTTCCGGTGTATGTGTCTGGGGCTTTTATTGTGAAGGCTAAACGGAAAGAGGGAACGAGAAAAACGGTTCTACGGACATCTGTGAAAAAGGAATAATGTTCATCTTGGTGCAGACTACAGAGCCCCGTGCTATTATTTTATCACTATAAGCTTTACATAACATGTAGCCAGTCTCTGAGTTAATTTGTGTGTATTTAGAATCGTGAGTATTTCTGCCCTCTAGTGGCATTACAGTGCCACTGCACTCTACTAGTAAAGTCAAACGCAACACAACATAATAGTACTTCCGAATAATACTTTCAAAATAAAACGATTACAAGCGATGTAATTACGCATTATGGCCACCAGAGGGCATCAATCCTCGTGAATTTTAAATACAAGAGTGTTGAAATTATCCGAACTGATTTGAATCAAGGTCAAAGAAATAAGATACACAACCGGTTTAACACGTTTTACAATGTGTTTTTCTCTGCATTAGACATGAACTTACAAGGATAACTGTGGTGGGTACTTATACACTAACTACCTTCTAGCAGGACAATCATTACAGCAGAAGAAGCAAGTCTCGGATCCGGACAAGCTGTGTGTTTTAATAATCACGGGTATTTCTGCCCTCTAGTGGTTATTTTGACTGAATATCGACCTTACAAAGCAGATGTGTTGAGGCAAGATGTATCAATGCCTCAATAAACAGAGACAACTATAAATAAAGTATGTTGGTGGCTTTCAAAATGGGGTGTATAGTCTTCCGAAATATTTTAGATGAGATGTGTGGAATTAGTTTCAAAGAGACCAGTTGACGTGATAGGACTAATTACGAAGGGTCACAACAGTGAGGTGTACACTTACATACAGATTTGACTCTCGGTTCTAACGTCCTGCACTGAGTCACTCTCCAGAGATGCAGAACAGCAGTTTTACCGGCAGATATCCATTTTGAATGTCAAAGCTTGGACACAATCAATTTCAAACACAACTGCATGTAGTTCAGCTCGTGGCAAAGTCAATGACATGCAGGTGTGAGAGCAGATGAGAGCGTTGACTTCTGTTTTAGATCAGTTGGACCCATATTGTTCAGTGGGTGGCCTGAGATATGCCTTTAAACGTATTATGAAGCCTGGTTTCATTCATATGTTAAAATGTATACTTATGTCACATCAACGTCAACAAGGTAAGTGCACTTGCCAAAACATTTGCAATCAACACTATTTTTAATGTGCAACTGCATGCTGAATCTATACTGCATAAACATTACTGAACATTCAACTGTACTCACCGTGTTCCACTTTCTGCCTCTTATGGCTACTATCATACATACTATTTAATCACAGGATCCACAGTGTTGTCATGATATCTGTTTCCTATCCTTCCAGATGTGATTATAGGATTCCGAACAGAAGATTACTGTTTCCTATGAGCTGGTTGTAGCTGGGCGGTAACAGCTGCCGAGTTATTTACATGGCAAGTTCTGGCAAGGCAAAGTTTCACAAGTTCAGCATGTCATGAAGCAAGAGCGGCATATGTGAGTGTGAACAGTTCTTCTTCAGGGGTCTCTGACTTCAAAGAATAACACACACACACATGCACACACACACACACCGGATGTATCCTCCAGCTGTGGAGGCGGGCTTACTGAACTATCCCGAGGGAGTGTTGAGGGGAGGAAGAGGGGGCATAGAGACAAACACATGGATGTTGAGTTGTCCTTATCTGGTAATGCTACTTCGTGATTCTTTGCAAAATAGTAAAACATAGTTAATAGCCCAATTGACAGACAGACACACACACACACACACACACACACACACACACACACACACACACACACACACACACACAATATAGCCGACCTCTTTAAGAGGTTAAGACTACTGTGAGGAAGGTGAAGCGAGTGAATGAAAGAGAAAAACAGACGATCTTCAACAAGTGGTGGAGTTCAAAGAACAAGAGTTTCCTGCAGCTGTTTTGGCGAGAGAGGGTAAGAGAGAGAGAGAGAGAGAGAGGGAGAGAGGGAGGGAGGGATTGGGGGATTGTGAGGAAGAAGGAGGGAAGAAAAAAAAAAAGAAGCCAACTCATCTGACACAAACAGTGGGCCAAAGAAAAGGGAAGAGCAGGAGCAGCACTGTCCAGCACGAGTGGAAAATCAAAGTGGGAGAGGACGAGGAGAAGTGTAAAGAAGACGAGACGGAGCGAGAGAAGGAGCCTCAGAGTCTGCACGAAGATTGAACTGGATAAAAGTTTGAAGCTGCCCAACAAAAGAAGGAAAGGGGGTTTGAAGCTGAGAGGGCCCCAACATTTACAGAGGTAAGCAACTGGGAGCGGCTTGTTAGCCTTCCATGGCTGTAGCTGCATGTCAGAGAGATCTAATGGAGGGATTGAGCTCCTATTTCTGCCCTGTGAGTTCATTTGTTACTATATATTTCCTCTATGCAATGTGTGTGTGCGGTGAGTTATGTGTGACAGATGAAACGGGGACAGGGGGGGGGGGGGGGGGAGTGAGTGTGTGTGCCAGACTGGGTGCAGGATTCAGGGGTGAAAGACTTGGTTGGTTGGAAACTCCAGACGGGATCTTATCAACGCGAATGACCTCCAGGTTCAGTCAGTTGTGCAGATTTTACATGAAAAGTTAGAGTTTTATATCCTGGGAGGACTGGGTCGCTACAGGACTTTGGAAAACTGGGGGAACAAATTTCCTGTCTGACCTGCCAAGAGATTCTAAAAAGTCTGGAGGCCCCATGGTGGAATTAGATCTGCGCTGGTAGGCGGTAAGTTATAAAGTGTACTCGGTGTATAACTTATAGGACAGTGAAATGTATGCAAATGTAAGTACGTGATTCTACAACGAGCTTCTAACCTTCGTAGCTCAATGAAAGTCAGAATGTTACGAACATCAGAGATGACACAGAGAGCCAATCAGAAGTTCCAGTCAGGCTTTGCTAACTTAAATGTGTTTCATTTATATATCTTTATATTCTTGTTATTTTTAAGTTATTTACATGTTGAGGATACAGAGGCCCACCCCAGCCTTTTTGAATAGAATGTTTGAATGTTTGAATGTTTGAATTGATCATAAAGTCTATGAATTGATATTTGGAAGGCCTATGGTGCTCTCAGTAGATATGGAGGTGCACAGCACGCTTTCTCTTTTCCATAGACAGATCATAATGCTTATGAACGGTATAAAATCACATTTGAGAGGCTTGTAAGATTACAGCGAAGTGACTTGCTTGTGTACTAAGAGGGTAAATCTCATATACAGTTGGGATTAAATTCCCACAGGCACTTTGCTTGTGTCATGAGATCGGAGACAATTTCACTGAGTCAAACTTGCAGGAATGCACCAAATGATTTGATATTAGGGAAGGGACAGCAGAGCTCCCCCACCCCCACTTTCCTCTGGAGACTCAGACACAGTACCCCGAGGAGACCACGGCAGCCAGCGGACAGGAAGTCCAGGTCAAGGGTTAAAAGTGAGGCGATTCATTATTTTCTCTGACCTCCGGCAGAACACAGGGTTGTGTAATCCACGAGACCTCGGCGGCTGAGTAACACAGCAGTAAGCCGAGGAAGAGCGAGGCAGGGAGCGGCATGGCATTATGCTCCGACTGCAGCACGTGATGCCCCGTGAACAGCAGGATGTGGAGGGAAATCATTGAATCTAATCGTGCGCCAAACAGAGGCACGGAGAGACGGCTGCAGCGAGGAAGAACAGGCTGTGGGTGGGTGGAGCTCTGCTGCCAGTGCATCGAGGGTTTCAAACACCAGAAGGCAAAACTGCTACGTGCTTAAATATTTAGCTGGGAAAGTTTATTTTTTGGAAGTGGAACCAGACGAGCAGAAAGTCATTCAAAGATCTCAAGTACTTCGTGTCGATCACTTCATTTTGAGACAGGCAGAACTTTGCACTTGTTTCTTTCCTAAATGAGTGTGAATGATAGGATGTGATGACCTTTACCCCCTATTGATTTTAGACTCATGTTTCAAAGATGGATTGCATGCCTTGATTTACTGTACACATCAACTTCCAACAGCAGCTACACTCTAATGGGTCTAGAGAGCCTCCATTATATGAGCGGCCATTTATCTGAGGGGACAGCAGATGCTCTCCGATCACAGACCGTCAAGTAGACATACTGCACAATAAAACAGTGATTCCCAACCAGTGGTACTTGTACCGCAGGAGATACTTCTGCAGTCGTACCCCGTACATGCAATTCATTTTTCATCAATAATCAAATGTCCACTGTAAATAAGTAATTCATATTTGTGACTCTAATTTGTCAAAATGGGGTAAGTGAGTTCATCTGTCAGGGGGCCATGAGAGGACGTGGTTTCCTAATGGACATGTGGTTCTCCACTGACTCCCATGTGGAGGGATTTGTGATGTTTTGAACTGAATTATGAAACATAATCAGATTGATCATGTGAGAGTACAGTCTATAATAATAAGAGTCACATACTGTACATTCACAGTTTCTGCTGAACTGAAATACAGTGTCATGGTCGAGATTGTCACTCAAGAAAGGCTAATTTTATAACACATACTCTATACATATCATATTTTTGATTTAAATAACATTTCATAGTTGATGCAAAGCCCCAAAGACTTCATTCCCAACACACGGAAGCTGATTACAGAAAGGCCAGTGTGCAGATTAAAAAGAAGAGCGATGCCACACTAATCATGTGCTCTGTACTCTCTCAGAGAACAGGATGTCGACGCCACCGTCAGGCAACAGCAGCGAAGATGCCAGCAATCGCAGCTTCTGGATGGTAAGACTGTGTGTGTGTCTCTGTCTTTGTCTGTTTGTCTTCAGGGACAAGAAAGACTTCCCCTGGTCTCTCAGGTCTCGGTGACCTTCCTGTTCTAACCAGACGGAACAGTTTTGTCGTTGGGGCTGCGTATCAGTGTGAACAAGGCTGTGCTTTTATTTGTGAATGTGAATAGTAACCTTCGTACACTCTGGATTGACGTGCTTGGGTTAACTGTGTTCCAGGGAGGTTTTGTGATAGCGCGCAGCTCATTAGGTATTTGATTGTCTGTGTTTCTCGACAAAGTCGACCGTAAAGCTCGGGGGCTCGTGTCTCTGGGGATCCAGGACACGATTTTTCCATTTTCCTTTCTCTCTGTAACATCATTGTTCTGCTATAGCACTGCTGCATGACGTTTTTATTTGTGGGTTCTTCTGCTTGGTCAGGTGTTCAGCTGCTATGAGATCTTTTCGCTTCTTTTCTGATGTTACATTCATTTGTCCAAAGTGACTTTAGGCGAACGTTAGACAGTGACTTCCTGAAGTCCTGTGAGTTTGAGGTGTGCTGGGAGGTGGATTCTGTTACCTTCAGATGGAGCCAGCCGTTCCAGCTGTTTTCTGTGCTGAGCTAACTGCCGGCAGTATCTTATTGGCAGGATATTGTTCATCATGTTTCATTCACAGTTCTGTACCGTTTCATTGAGAATAATTCCCATGATAACACGTGATGAATTACACTCACAGTTAAACGGAACTTGTTTATACTTCTATTTCAGCATAAGTCTTGAGAAATATCCGTAACCTTTTGTGTAATTTGCTCAAATCGTCTTTACTCCAATTCAGCCCCAGTAACAAACATCAAACTATCTTTCTTTGCACTCTGTTTACGAGACTCAGCTCTGCTTTGCCACCATGTTTTTAAAGCTGTAAACACTTCCAACATTCAAAGTGCCCGACTCTCTAATTTGAGTGTGCTGCCGCTTTAACGCCGGCTTTGTCTCCCGTTGGCCTCGATGTGCTTCCCCACTTTCATCTCTTCCCTCCTGTAATTTTGGCAGCCTCCTGTTGTGTTGGACGTGTTTCCAGGCCAGTTCGTCTGTGTCATCCTGCCGACATGCTGGAGGGCTGTCTGTCATCAGACCTAGGTTCTTTTGTTTTGGATTTGCAAAGTCACCACCACTTTAACATATTGGCAATTATCGTGCATTCTGTATAAGTGTACTAATAGATGCATGCAGCTGTGATGCATTAGTCTCAGCCCTGGGCCCATATTACTCTACTACCGTCTTCTTCACTCATAGAGACGTTCTATGATGCGTCTCTCTACACACATCCTTTTGCTGTTTTCAAGTACAAAAGAAACAATGATGGTGTTTATGAAATCTGCAACAGACTGTAAACTGGACTGATTGGCCTTGTTATTCTTTTAAGACAAACATTTCCATCTAAATACAGAAGCTGGCATGAATATAGTTCACTCCTACTATTCTACTTCCAATACGACTACTGCTATGACCACTACTACTACTACTACTTCTACTACTACTACTACTACTACTACTACCACTACTACTACTACTACTACTACTACTACTACTACTACTACTACTACTACTATTACTACTACTACTACTACTACTACTACTACTACCACTACTACTACTACTACTACTACCACCACTACTACTACTACTACTACTACTACTACTACTACCACTACTACTACTACTACTACCACTACCACTACTACTACTACTACTACTACTACTACTACTACTACTACTACTACTACTACTACTACTACCACTACTACTACTACTACTACTACACCTTTTACTATTTCTATACTATGACTACTATTGCTATAACTATCAGTGTTGGTAGTACTGCCAGTACTTCAACAGGTTTACTGCAGCTTGGTAACTGCTAACATTACGTCTGCTGGTGGTCCTTTATAGTCTGGATATGTATCCATACGTATATATGTATGAATGAAATGTGATTTTTTTCAGGGGAACCCTGTGGCCACTTTCTTCGATACTGCGTTTTATTGCTCCAGATTCTCGAGTCGCTGATTTGCATCTGCCTCAGAGATTGGCCAACTGGGTCCCTGCAGCGTTACCGTTGGCCTCAAACTGGATTCCTCAGCTGTTTCTGTTTAATTCTCAGACGAGTGAGGAGAATCAGTGCAAACCACAACAGGCAGAAAGAACGAAAGAAGGAAAAGAGAGAGAAACAGCAGGCCACTAAGACGAAGTACTCCGATTGGTTCTGATTAGAGCAAAAGGAAACTAGTGTTTCATTCAAAGCATCAAGTCTACAAGTCTTTGAGGAGCAATTGTTTTTGTGAAGAGGGAAATATCAACTATCAGAGATTTTGCCAAATAAAATAACAAATAGAATGAAGAGCATTATGGCTGACAATATCAAGAGGCATGAACAAACTGAGAAGAGCTGCGCACTGAGTGCTGTGTGAAACCTTTTTAGTGTATATGAAAAGTATGCAGACAGTTTTAGCGTCAATGATAAGACAGAAGTACACCGTTCATCAGCCGAGAGAAACCTCTGCTCACTTCTGTCCCTGTCTTACTGATACATGTTCATTTTATGGTATTTGCAAGAAGCGCATTGCCTCAGATGATTTAACGCAACATGGCAACATATATGGTGTCCAGAAACATTCGAGCAGCTGTCTAAACGCGTCAGTGACGAACAGATAGAGTCCGACAGAGTGAAAAAGAGAGTAGGAGTGAGTGCTGAGCTCACGGCGGCTGCCAGGAAAATTGCAGAGATTTCCAAATACCACATCCACAAACAACAGATATGTTATTACAGTAAGGGCCTTGCATCTGCTGCTCTCTTGTCCTCTCTCCTTTTTTTATGGCCAGGCCTCGTCCTCGCGTCCGCTGGCCAAACCCTGCGCTGCATTCGATTTGACCACAGGACACCTAATGCCGCTTCAGTGTCACTTGTGGCACGTGGGGCTTGACCTTAGACGGCTGCAGCAGTGACACAGCTGTGGAAGGAGATGTGCATGCAAGCTGGACCTTGTTATGACTGACTGACAAGAGAATGTGATACGGACCAATATTGACTGTTCAATGTCGAACTGGTGTCACTGATTAATAATGGCCACATACCACTTAGCTGTGCTGTTTCAAATATGTGTGCAAGCTGGTTAACTGGCACAGTGACTGGGAGACCTAAATGGAACAGAGCAATGATTAAAGGGATAGAGATTCCAGCAAATACGCTTCTTCCCTTTATTGCCGAGTGTCAGATGAGAAGATCGAAACCATTCTCGCGTCTGAACAGTAAATAAGTAGCCGGAGCCAGCAGCCTGTCAGGAGAGTGGCATCAATCTGCTCATTTAACTCTTGGCAAGAGAGTGTAAGTGTTTCTTCCTAAAATGTTGAACTATTCCTTTTAATGTATTTAAAAACACAGAAGCACAGAAGCACAGCACAGGCGCTACATGAATAACGTTGAATTACTGGAGAGAGGAGGAGTGCTGCTGTTAGCCTATCAGTAGTAATAAAATGACTGCTGCAGCCAATAATAGCAGTACAGGTTGTAATACTTGTAGATGTAGTTGCAGTAGATGTAGTAATAGTTTTAATATCTAAATAAAACTATCACTAACAGAAGTAACAGTCATGGTATTAGCAACATTAATGGTAACACTCAGTAGCAGTAGAAGTAAACGTGGCAGTAAGAGTCGTGCTGACTCGGATCGTTTTAGTGGGTTCACATTTCTAAATCACTTTGTCTCAATGAGTTTGTGTCTACATGCTGTTGCCACTCTGCCAGGATTAAACTGAGCAGATGAAAATGTTTGTATTAACTGGCATTGAAATGGTGAAGATAAAAAGGAAATCAACTAAAAGCCTGTAGTGAATACTGGAAAGAATATCGACCATTTCTGGCTTTTTTTTAACCCCAAAACACGATTATGTTATTGGGTATTAATATCAGGGTTTAAAACGCTGAGGTCATTAATCCTCTTGTTTATTTTGGGTGAACAGTAGATCTTCCTCTCTCTTTGTGTCCTGGCAGCCTGGGAACTATCAGCCCACTGTGAAGCGAACAGAAGATGCCTTCCAGGCCTGCAATGACATCGTGGCGTGTTTCCAAGAGAGAGCTCGCGTGGAGCGGCAGTACGCCCAGCAGCTCAGTGAGTGGAGCAACAAGTGGAAGCCAGTCGTGGACTCCAGTAAGTACTAGTTCTGTCTGCAGCATGTTACTACTACTACTACTACTGTGATCATACAATCTCCTTTTTGTGATAAGAGATGGTAATATATATATTCTTGTTTCTATTATATGTTTCATGTAAAGAGTGGCTGGTCATTACAATTGTTTCTAAAGTACAAAGAACATTTGTGTTTCCGCGGTGTTCGTTGTCTTCCCTCAGGTCCTCTATACGGTTCTCTTCTGAAGGCTTGGCAGTGTTTTCTGTCCTCTGCTGACCGGCTGGCCTCCTTACACGCCTCCATCTGTCGCTCCCTGGTGTCGGAGGATGGAGACAGGGTCAGGACCTGGCAGAAGGACACCTTCCACAAGAAGTTGTTTGGAGGCTTCAAGGAGTCCCAGGACATTGAGACGGGCTTTACACGCGCTCAGAAGCCATGGGCCAAACGACTTAAAAAGGTCTGCATTTTCCAGATTTCTTCACAAATGGATACTCATTAAGTAAAAGGCCTCAATTCAAGGTTTATATTTGGACCACCGAGACCTAATGCACCACAATTTGATTCTAGGAATGAGCTACAGACTTTCAAAGCCAGGTGCATCTTAGTTTTCAAAATTATACTCGCAGGTTGAATTGCTCTTGAACGTCATGACAAGTCCATGTAGACAGACACATTTCCTTCGTGAACAATGTGTCTTGCATTGTCCTTATCCATTTACGACTGTAGATAATACGTTATGTTCCGGTTCCTCCGCAGTTGGATAAAGCCAGGAGAGCGTACCACAAAGTGAGCCGCAAGGAGCAGGCAGCCAGGGAGCGAGAGGTACACAGTAAGGGAAACCCGGACGTCGCCATCGATAAACAGAAGAAGATCCAAGAGGAGAGAGAGCTGGCTCAACAGGAGGCTGAGAAGGTAGGCAACATGTTTCATCTCGTTCTTATTTTCATTACGTTTTGATGATTTTTGACTGGGTCTGATTGGAATCCATCTGTTCCGGATTATCGACTGAATTTGTCAATGATTATAGGCACTCTGTGGAGTCTTTGACCACTAGTTGTGCTATAGAGCAGTGTATTCATGAGTTGGTGCCCAAGGTGTTGTATCTCGTGCACACGCACAAGCTTGCGATGATGCAGCAGACTTTCCCGCAGACTGTTTCAGGCTATTTTCAACTCAAACGGCAAACAAAATGTTGCTGCGAGTCACTGGTCGTAATGCATTACTTACTCTGCCCAACTGCAAAAATGAAAATGAGAAAAATAAGAAAAAGAAAAATGGCCACCATTCAACGTATCCGTGGTTTAAAGGTGTACAATGCCAACTCTTTTTCCTGGCTACTGGGCTGGCTCACAGATCGACAGTCGTTGGCGCCAAGAAACCTTGAAATGCCAACAACAGGCAGGAAAGAACAAGAAGAGTTTTGTTCAACTTTTTATTTTTTTACATTTCGTTGTCAATCCAGTTATAATTGAACCTTTGTCTAGGGAGTTAGGGGTGAGGATAGGGTAACTTATAACTTTGTGTGAGTGTCTATGAATATGTAAATCCGATGACACCCCTGAGCAGTGTGTGAAAGCGTGTCTCAATGTTCAGGTCCGTGCCCGCTATGAAAAAGTCCTTGAGGAGGTGAACCGCTACGCTCCGCGCTACATGGAAGAGATGGAGTCCATCTTTGACCAATCGCAGGACGAGGAGCGAAAGAGGATTGTCTTCCTCAAACAGGCCTTTCTCTCCATCCACAAACTCCTGGACATTACCAACAATGAGAGGTGAACAACTACGTTTTGCTCGTCTTTAGAGCTAAGTATTTAAAAATCAATAATTTGACTTCATTTAGCCCTTATCAAAAGCTGTTCAGCAGCATATTGCATTGCTCAGTGACTCACTTCCAATCTATTAAAGGAAATAATAACAATAAAAGCAATTCAATTACTTCATGAAATCTGCAGGGGCCACAGGGGGATGATAGAAACGATACTCTATTAATCTGCTTAATTTGTAGGTAACACTTTACTTAAAATGGATGTGGATGACAGTGCAAGTAGATTATCTGCCAATTCGAGGTTTAAATGAACTTCAGTTACAGTATAAGCATCAGAGGAACATACGCAGGTTAAATTAAAATGAATACCACCATCCTCTTACAGTACGTTATGATTATAATTGTAAAATAATTCAAATGTCAGTTGATATGTGAGCAGTGATAACAGTTGAAATGTCAGTTGAACTATTTGAACTATGTGAAGTATGTGGATAACAGCTCTGTATTGTATAAATCAAGTTCAGTTCTGCATTGGTGTGCTTCAGATTAAGTATTTGTCGATCTCATTTTGGATTCTCTTATTTACTCTCCACCACTTATTCAGTGTGAGGGCTGTGTACAATGAGCTCCACAACACATTGATGACCATCGATGAGCACGAGGACCTTCGCTGGTGGAAAAACACCAACGGGCCCGGCATGCCCACCGACTGGCCGCACTTCCAGGTATTTCAGTTGTTGTCCCTCTCCAACCAATTTTATGACTAAAATGGTTGGTTCGATGTGAAGTTCAATTCTTAATATTTAGTTTTTAGGTCTGAAGTTAAATGTTTGGTCATTATTTTTTTCAAATATTTTTTAAGGAATGGATGCCCGAGAAGAAAAACAAAAAAGGGAAGAAGGAAGTCGAAAAGAAAGGAACAATAGAGAGGAGGTGAGTATTTATTATTTAATTAAAGAGATCGTTCTATAAAGCTTGCTGTAGCTGATCAGACATCCATCTGCCTCCGTCTCTGCTGTTTACCTCTCTGTCTCTTTCTTTTCCTCTAGTGTGATTATTGGAGGAGTGAGAGTAAGAGCTATGTATGACTATGTTGGCCAGGAGACAGATGAGCTGTCTTTTAAAGCGGGTAAATACACACGTACAATCCTACAGAACCTACCATACTGCACTCGTTAAAACTAGTGTGCAAAAGTGTACATTATTGTCTGTAATTATTGTAAATTGTCATACTATCGAATTATACTTCAAAATATCATATTTCTTCGTCAATGCAATTGTCTTTTTAAAGGCGGAATGATTAGTTGACTTATTGATCTGCAGAAAATGTAATATTCGTCAAAAAATAGTTAACAATTCACGGCTCCGAACTTCTCCCATGTGAATATTTGTTTCACTGTTCAGATATTGAATATCTCTGGGTTTGGACAAGCAAGCTGAAGACGTCACCTTTAGCACTGGGAAACTGAAATTGTCCTTTTTTTAAAAAACAAAAACTATTCATCGATAAAAAATATAGCTGGTTGCAATCCTAATTTTGTATTTCTGTATCCCTTCAGGTGAGGAGTTTTTGAAGATAGAGGATGAGGATGATCAGGGCTGGTGTCGGGGGATGAAGGACGACGGGTGTGAGGGGCTTTACCCAGCCAACTATGTCGAGGTGGTGTAGTTTAGACGGAAAATGGTAATTCTTTCTACACCACATGGTTAGTTTCACTGTGGAAATCACAACCTGGTTTAACGTCTAAATGTCAGAAACATCAAATCAATGCTGTAAAGAGAAACACCAAGTAGCTCTCAGCCAAAGATCTGGTCTACGATGAGAGTACGATCACACTTAAAGAGGATATTTTAGCATCCAGATATTTTGAAAAACTATCCAGGTTGTGTGATCTCTCGAAGGATTTTAAGAAATGTTTTAATATATACAGTATGCGTAGACCACTTGTACTAAAGCCATACAATAAACAATGCTTTAATGTAAAAAAGTGCTCTTAAGGTAAATAACTAGCCATTTGGTGCTGACATTGCATTACAGGACTGCTTTTCCTTGAGCTGTTTTTATTTCTTTACACCTCAACACATTGCTATTAAAATGCTCACAAAGCCTCTCAACATATGAAGAAAGTAACTCGAATACTGTGATTCTAAATAATCCAAAGCACCAAAGCACAAGTGGAGTTAGCTTGATAGAAGTAGATAACCACAAGACCTGTATTTCTCTTCTGTTTTATGAAGGAACAGTTTGACATTTTTAGGAATATGGTTTGCTATCAAATAAAAAACACAATGAGATGGGAAGATTGATTTCTGTGCTGTTTTGATTTCTGTGCGTTTCTGTGCTGGAAAACCGCCAAACGATGGAGAATACAAAGTATACTGAAAAACAAGTGCTTCAATCGCAGTGCAAATGAAAATACTCCATTATTAGATAACGCCTGCAATTAGAATTGTACTCTAACCTGCAAGAACTGATTTTCTGAATGTGACACAAGGGAAAAAGAGAAAGGCATACTTGTCCACTGGCAAGGAGAAAGGTAAACTGATATTGCCTATATCAGTTTAAACAACCTGCATATAGTGATGAGAGAGAACCAAAACAGTAAAGCTGCTGCCAGACAGCGAAACAACTTACTGTAAAGCTCTGTAAAGCTGCAGGAGCTGCAGATTTGGGTGATTATTCTTTAAAGATTCATATAAGAAACCCCTTTTACATTTCTGTTTTCATTTGTCATTGTTATTATAGAAAAAATATCAATTAAATATCAGATGTCATCAACTTTAGAGCCACTTTTAAAAAGTGAAATAAAAAGCACAGACTCTGTGTTCTTTATTGATCTCTAGGTGCTCCACTGTTTCATTTTAGCATACCATGAGGAGGAAAGAAGCCACTGCGAGGAAAGGACAGGCAGCTTCGCCCCAAAACAATCCGTCAAAAATAATTTCGCCAATGACTAAAACCCTCATGACACCTAAAAATACTCTTTAGCAAGAGAAGTGGCACAAAGGCCACAGGCAGTGGTAGACATGGCAAGTAGGAAGAAGTCACTTTGTCATCCTTCATCTTGTTTTCAACAAGCTGAGGAGTTCATTTATGGGGAATGACGAACCGAGTCCATAACCTGAGAGCTTGTTTTCCGCAGTGGAGTGTTCTGCCAGCTCTGTTACGGAGTAGACTGTATATTGTCTTGGCTTTGGTCCACGAACCCTTAAAAGAAATAGGTTATTACCTGCAACACCCTGACAATCCTGATTGATCATCGTCAGACAAAAAATGTATTTGCTGGGGAGTTGAGCCTTCATGACAAAACTGACCCTCATTCATACTTTGATTTCATGTAAAAATGATGTAAAGAACGCGTGATAAGAATCTAATGATGTGAAAGTTATGAGCTCGCACTAGACATTTTATTTGGCAGCTTCACCTGTGGGCCACTTTAGACATAACTCAGAGGCTTGTAATTGGTCGTGCAGAAATTCGATCTGCGTCCAGGGCTCAATGTGTTTTTGTGTCACATTAGAGGAAGAGCTGAAGGGGAGCAAGTTGTATTTATGCTTCAGTCGTTTTACAAGGGAACAAAGAACGGATAAAAGCAATACTGAGAGAAGGAGACTTTTACAATTTCCTCAAGTATTTAACTTATCTTTAGATCGGACACTTTGTTACTATCCATTTTGACTTTTCTTCGTGCCGTCATACTTTTCAGAGTGAATTGGTCGCATCTCACCAATCTCACCAGCTCATTTATACTGTAGGTGCAATGTAAACACACCCATTACCAGACGCTTGTTTGTCAGAACAATAATGAGTAGAAACGGCTCATTTGCACGCTAATAGTCTCATGATATTCAATTTACTGACACCAAGCTTTTAAATACCAACTGCTCAACAGTTTTAGCTATTGCTCTCATCAGGTCAACATGCGGACACCCTCTCAGTGCAGGAGTGTTGACTCCTTAAACCTAGCCTTATTTATTGCATAAGACTTCCTCATTGGTAATCAACTAAAAAAAAAAATCAGTGCATGATCATTACGCAAATGCCAATGGTCACCATTCACTTAGGTCACTGTTTTTTGCGTCTTAGTTCAGAAGACGACCGGCTTGACGTTATCCTATTGTCCAACAGAGGGAGCTAAAAGATCAACAGCAGAGCCCTCAGCAGGCCTGTCTTGAGGAGAAAAATGCACGCAGGGGTGGCAGCATAATGGGAAAATGTCTTTATTCCCTCATCTCACATGTGGTGACAGGCAGAACTTTAGGTTGCCATGGAGAGCGCTGATGAAATGGGCCATAATTAACAGAGCCACAGAAGTTGGCTCAATGACATATTACATTTCGAGAAGTTAACGAGGAAATCACAAAGCTCCTCGAAGGCAAATTACTCTGTATGTGCATAATGTGTACATGTGACAAATGTTTGGAGTCACATTATGAGGTGAATATTACTCTACACTGCTGCGGCCATTTCTGCAGGGCTAATGAGGAGCATGTGATCTGCCCCGTGCAGGCTAGTCGAGGACTGAATGTGTGTGTGTCTGCATTTTTGAGACTGTATGTGTGTATAAAAGAGTGTGTGTGGATATGTGTGTGTGGTTGTGTGGGTGCTTTTGTGTGTTTGACTGTGTTGAGAGAATGAATGACGAACCTCCTTGTCAGAGAGACACAAAACATATGAACATTTTGTCAGTTGTCACACACTACTGTATACTCTCCAGCTCCTTGCTCCAGATATACTTTGGCATCTCTCTCTCTCTCTCTCTCTCTCTCTCTCTCTCTCTCTCTCTCTCTCTCTCTCCCTCAAATCCTCTCAGTCTCTTTCCCTTTGCTCTCCATAAGCTCCAGCTGCCCTGGGGAGGCTTCTGTCACAGCTAAGGGCCAACAGTGGGCCTGCTCGGGGGTTAACAGAGTAGCTAAGCACACAGGAGAAGTCGCCCAACCACCTGTAGACCTGCCAAGAGCACTTCAGCACAAACCGTCTGACACAATTCAAGGGGTCTCCAAGGGGTTCAGCTGGAACACTGCATCAGCAGTCAGAGAATGAGAAATTAACCATTTGCTCTCCCCTCCACAGCCTAAAGCAGATACAATCTGGTCAGCGTACTGGCTGCCAGAGAAGATGCAGCATCACACAGCGTCTCCATCAATGTGTCATCAATAATTCATATCACTGATTCTGTGGTCTGAATTCAGTTATTCTGTTATAAACCTGGCCAGACGTGTGCTTGTCTCTAGCTGGCTGCAGTGAGAAAATTGTGAGGGTTTTTTCCATACGGATGGAGATGCTGGTAGTGAAAGAGTTAAGCATAAGTTCAGCATCCACTCTGACAGTGAGAGCCAGATGGTCATGTAGAGCACTTACAGTGACATGGGCCTACACAGCTCCCCCTGCTGGAACACACACACACACACACACACACACACACACACACACACACACACACACACACACACACACACACACACACACACACACCTAATTCTACTTTGCATGCAAACGCACACATGAACACCTCCGGCAGATAACAGCGGCTGTGATTCCCAGATCATTTACCCATCAATCTCCCCTCCCTCCTTCCCTCCCTCCCTCAACTCTTTTCCCCTTCCATCACTTCCTCGCTCCTCCTCTTTCCATTTCCCTCGGTCTCACTCTGATGGCCAGAGTTAATTGGCTGCTGTCTAATTGCTGCTCATTAGCCTGAGTAACCAAACATGTGAGACGTAGCAAACAAAACCTTCCTCCGGCTCTCACTCAGCTCTGTGCTGTGTTTTGTTTTTGCAATTCCCAATCGTCCCCCTCAACCCCTCATGTGGTTTTTCTTCACATTACATGGTTTTGTTTGTTGCTTAATCTTTCTCTTTGTTGCTTCACTCACCCTGAACTGGAAAACATTTGAAAGACAGATGAATTCGTTAAATTTTTAAACCCAATAAACATACATTTTCCCATTATATTATTGCCTGGTATAACATCTTTGAAACTCAACAGACATTCCCTTTCAGGCTCTCTACACTGCATTGTAATGTATTTAATGTCAAAATGTTTTCTGCGTAATCTTCTGCCACTACATCTCGTTTGCCGCCATGTAATGTCTCATACGCAAACACACAGGAACCAGCACATGGATTTGTTTACACACAGCGTAGAAATCTTCATAATGCACAAACACCTGGAGACACACACCTAAAAGGCAGACCTCCTCACCCACACCCGTTGGCATTTGGCAGGTTCTCTATATTTGGGTTGTGCCACTCCCATAAACCAAGCCTTCTCAGCTCCCCACCCTATTTAATCTATCTGAGAAAAACCTCGGGGGTTTAATTCCTTTCCTAAGGCAAAGTGCTTTGCTGGCACAGCAGCCAAATCCATATACACAAGGAGTGCATCAAGCTTTAAAGTGGACATCTCAACAGCGGAGCAGTTTAGTCAGAGTGACGTGACATATATACCATAGTGTGTTACTGTGGAACAAGATACAAAATCACAAGAATTGGTCTCGGGCTGCTGCTGTCCTCGGGGGATGTGGAGGACTGTGGGGAAAAACACTGGAAGGGGTGAGGAGAATTACACAACACTTGTAAATGCACTCACTTACACACAGACAGACAGACAGACAGACACAAACACACACACACACACACTCGCAAACCTTGTGATATGCCAAGAACATTATTTACTGCTCAAGAGCAGGCCCTAAATGATTGGATTAGTCTCCTGGCTCTGTGGCTCCGTGGCTCCTGGAGCGCCAAGAGACAGGATGTGATGAGACGTTAATAAAGTAGAGATACACCGCAAGAAAGGATGGTGTTTTTGGCCACCTGGCAAATGTAAATGTAATATTCATTCTCCTGTTGAGCTGAGGGGAAATGCAGTGTGGGCTCATTGCTAGGAGCAACCCATTTCATAAAAAAAATATTAACGCTAAAATAAATGTAACAATTACGGGTATTAAATGTAAAAGAATAGAGAAATTATAGAAATTCTTAAAATTCCAGGATAAAAGGTAAATTGTGACATGATCAAGATGTTCAGCTCCCTTCAGATGCTCTTTGAGGCTATTCCAACATTTTTGGGGTGCTCAATACTGCCTCACCAACTGCTCTTCTTGGATGCAATTCAACAATGCAAGCCTCTCTCCTTAGCCCATCACACAGAACACCCAGTGCTCAAAAATCATGTTGTAAAAACCGCTGGACAACTGATTGTGAGAGTTCTCAGAAAGAGCCCGCTACCTCAGACCCAGCCATGCCAGGAAGCAGTTGGATGCTCCATTCACTCTCCTCCACACAGTAGCCCCCCTTGACCTAGCAGATTGTGGAAGACTCTTCTTAAAATCCGAGCCACTATGTCCTGCCACTAGGGTTCACCAGATGACTTTGAGTTTTAACACATCCTGCATACTGCCTCAGGTTAAAGGCAAATGGAATACTCTGATGATAAACTAAAGTGGGTGATAGCAGTGGCTAATGGGTGAGGGTGAGTCAGAAGAAAGACAATAAAGAGCAAAAGAAGAAATAGAGACAGGTAGAGAAAGAGAGAGGGAGAGAGAGAGAGAGAGAGAGCGAGAGAGAGAGAGAGAGAGAGAGGTGGGCGATTGGTCCTATGAAAGAGTTGTCATGGTAACAAGTGATGAGGTTGAAAATGATCAAAGAAAATGCAAATACATACAGAAAATAATTTCATCAGCCATGAAATGCCAATACAGGACAGTATTACGCCAGCGTTTGCGATGTGTGATGGAAACTAATTCAAAAGTTAAGTTTTAAACTTTAACAAATGAAGTACAGTAGGCCTACAGCAGATCACCTCATGGGAAACATTGTTTCGTTAAATAATCAACGGCTTCATTTATTAAGTGGGCTCTTTGTGCTACTATTTTTTGCAAAAATAGAATTTATTTCATTGGTAAATTCAGTAGAAATATGTTGTCTTATATAGAGGTGCAGGGTCCATAGTGAGGAGAATGCCTTTATGTGCGCTGGTCCTCAAGGTCCCTGTGAAGGCAACTTCTGCTGCCCAGTCTGTGCTGCTGCCACACAGCTGATTTAAATGATGGTAACCATCTTTTTTTCGTTAGATAGGATTATCATACGACCTTTTCTATGGGCCCAGAACTTTTTTGCATATTTTGTTCAAAACCCTCTTTTTGAAAATCGTACAGTCCTACTTGGCATCACGCAATCGCAGCAAAATTCCCTCCAAATTAATTTGATGAACTACGGGGCGAAATGCATTAACTTTCTGTATGTCACGGATGCCATACATAAAATGACACTTTCCCTAAAAATCCCACACCAACACTGTACCCTACATTACAAAAAATTAAAAAGATTTGTATGTTGTTTGTGTCCCATGCGCCAACAGGCTATTTGGACCTATAGCCTAAGTTTGGACCTTTATTCCCATTGATCCCTTGTTAAGGCAAACCCCACAACGCCACAACCGAAACCAAACACAGCAAGGTAGCTAATCTGGCCACTTGTTTGCAACCTTGATCATCTACCCATTTGTGTTCATTGCCCTGTTGGAGCCTTTTTTTGTGTGTGGTGTTTCCTGGTTCTAAGATGTCAGCAACAACTTTAGCAGTGTAATCATAACCGATAGAAAGTATGACCAAAATTGCAAAAGTAAAATTCTGTTGTAATAAATTGTTGCTTGCCCGTAACTCTTTGTTGGACGGCACCTTGTCCTATTGTTTTGCCGCAGGACTTTGTTTGCCAGAAGTTAAATTCTATGTTCTGTTTTGTTGGTGCTGCTGAAAAAGTAAAACCTCGTGAGCTATGGGCAACTGTGAATGTCTGTCCCCTTTGGCAAGACAAGACAGAGCAGACAGACAGAGACACTGCTTTTTAAGTGATGTCTATTTCTGTCTCCTATGTCTTTCCTTCCCAAGAGGGACAACTTACTTTCCTCTTCTTCTGGTGAGAGACCAGGCTGCGTTTCAAACCGCATACCTTTTCTTTTTACTTTTAGTACATACTGCAGCGGCTCTTACAAAGTACGTGTTGCATACCAAACAATTAGGACATACTACTTCATCATAACATCGCACCTTGAACTGAAATCTGTCATTGAGGGTTCTGTCAATGAGCTGTTAATAAGATGTTATCAGGCTTTCATCTGTCTGTGCTCTTTCATCTGGCTGTGCACTTGAAAAGCATGCTGGTTTGCATACTGCAAAATCAGACCCGGTGCAGTATGACATCATTGTATTTTTGGCATACTGCATTTGACATACTATGTATATTGGGACATACTGCACTATTTCTGGCATAGTATGGTCACATGGGTATCAGAACACACCCGCAGTCAGTCTTGAGTTTGGGAACATGGATGAATTATAGACGAATCCTACCTACGGCCATCTCGTTGCGCCACCATTGCTGTGGTGGCAAGTCAAACTTGGATTTAGGTAGTTAGTTCATCATGAAGTCTCAACCTTTGTCAATGGTGCATGGTTCACCCTACTTATACTGCAAAAGAAAATGAGAAAACCAGCTCCTTTAAGACAACAACAGGTGTCAGCTTGGGCTGCCAAGGATATTTACCTCCACAGAAAACTACAAGTGCAACTAAACTAAAGACAAACATTGTCATTGTGGATTATACGTCTCGAAACTTAGGCAACCAACCTGAGATGAGTCACAGCAGAGACCAGTGGAAGAAAAGCCGAACTGCCATGACACGAGATGCGAATGTTAATTTAAAACAACAATGGTGGATCCTGCAGAGTTATCAGATGCTGCAATAGCATTAGTTACATCAGACCTGGAGATTCTTTATTGATTGAAAGAAGAGCAACAACACTGAAGGTTTTTCTCAACACGAGATGTTTTCGCTCTTATCCCGACTGGCATTCTTTGAAAGTGCCTGCCTTTTCCAAACAGTTTCCAATAATGGCTTGTCAGATGGTTCTGCGTTACAAACCATCTGGTGCATCAAGGAATATGGCACAACAGGGCTTCACAAGTCTTGTTGACCACAGTTACCCCTACAAGAAACATGGTCTGTCCTCTGTGTTTTGGTCTAATGTGTCTATTTATCTCTTTATCTAGAGGAGGAAGATCAGGACTTGAGAGGCCCTATAACAGCGAGACCTGCCCTGCCACAATCACACTTTACTTCAGGACCCTGCTTGAGGTCCTTGTTGATGTCTGTGTGATATCTACACTGTGGCACCCTTCACCAGCAGTCTGATACAACAAACCATTCAATATCATGTGTAACCGGAACATGTCAAACCTACTTTGATCAACAACATTTCTGGGAACAATGTGAAAAATGAAACTTGTGAAAATATGTTATTATGTGGTCAATGTGATACATTGGAGGAAACCCTGGCCTTCTTTACCTATCTTTCTTTTATTTTTAGCAAATACACTTAGTGCTCTTAATGTTTTTCATCAAAACATAACATGAACATTTGGACTCATTTGTGAAAATAACACCATGGGCTTAGTCACTCGTAATCTCTCTCAGTGGGCTCTGCTCCCCTCCGGCATCTCTCGGTCTACTTTCTTCAATATGTCTGTATATGTGTGATGTTTAAATGCATATAGCCACGGAAAGAGCTTTATAGTATCCAAGTGTGAAAGCAAGTGCCTCAGTGTGCTTGTGTGCACATGCAAGAGTGGATCATTTGGACCAGAGATATTGTCATGCCAGCGCCTGTTTTAGAAAAGATCAAGGTCTCTGCCGTCAGCTGAGCTTTTAGTTCTCTCAATTCCATTTGTTTAACTTTTCCCTCTCTATTCTCCTCTCCTCTCCTCTGTTTGTTTACTGATTCCCTCGATATGCGTCCCTGTCCTCTTCTGTTATGTGTCTCAGCCTCTCTCTGTGCTCCGCTGTGACAGTTAACAGAGGTCACTGTTTACTCTCGTTTATCAGTCAATCATCACCAGCTGCAGGGTTCCAAACACAGCTATTTTTCCATCCTCCATCTTTCTCTTACTATCGCTGTTACCAGAACAGTGACGAAGGCAATGACAAATAATTACAACGTGTTAATTCATTACACGAGGTAGGATTTTCTTTTTTTAAGTTATTATCATTTCTGCCATTTCTCAGGCAAATGTGTGATGACTGACAAGTTGTTATTATTTCTTTTGTCAGTGTGACAAGGTAATAGTAATGCTGCTGGAAATAAATTATTATGTGGCAGGATAATAAATCGGGTAAGGGACTCTTGAGATATTATTTTGTCCATTTGGTGAATTGTTAGATACGAGGAGTGACAAGATTTTATGATTGTGTCAGTGTGATGAAATCTTTGATCTAGATAACGAAATGGTCAGCAGGAACATTCGTCTTGAATGCTCTCTTAATGTGACCCTTTTTAGTTGAGTATTCTAAACGCTTTTCTAAATCTTTGTCTTGTTCCTTGCTCTCCATTATCATATAATAAATAAAAAGCACAAGATCAAATTTGGATTCACTTAAGCTAAGGTAATTCATGTCCACTCTCATTTGCCAATCTAATGCGTGTAATTAGCATTTTATGAATGAATAACAGAGTGCATTTATAATAGATTTTTTGCAAATTCTGAATTTCCAAACCAGAGTTTAGAATAGGACCTGGATGTTGTCTGTGCTGTGTAGCCCATTACGTGTTGTTTGGGCACAGTCTGTGATAATGATTAATTCATCACTGTGCTCTTTAAATATAAAGGTGCCTTGACAACAGAACTCATAGTATGAGGACTTTTTGACAAAGAAATGATGAATTCACAAGCTTTCTGTTTATCCACACAACCACAAACTATTGCTTTCTGTGCAGTTGAACAACAGGACATGCAGGAGTTAAAAACATTTGGGAATACCATCAATGATTGACTGTACAGCACACAGACAACAAGAATCAAAAGCACTTTTCACTATTTGTATTTATTATGGCAGCAACTTGCCTCACAGGTGCAGTTGTAACTGTCTCAGCCATAATGCAGTGGTCCACACATGTTTTCAATTCATTAACCAGAGGATTACGCACAGACCATCCAGCCCGTTCTCACTCGTTCCCAAGTCGTCAAATACGGCAGCTTGGTCAGTGGCCCGTCACTTCAACCGATGACAGTCTATACGTGGCTGCAGTTATGAGCAACAAAGTCTGCATAGCATGAGGTTGATGGGTCAATAAACAGGATTTTCAACCAGGACGCTGCTGTTTGTGTCCCGTGTGGAACCAAAAGTGAACTTTATTTTAAATTACGTTCCAAAGTTAAGTTACGTAGCGGTCTTAAACAAATGACTGAACCAATGTGCGTATTTGAACCTAAACCACAATCTTTTCCTGAACATAACCAAGTACTTCTGTTGCCTGAACCCAACCAAGTTGTTTCTTGTGAGCACATGAAGTATTCTTTGAAAAGACAGTGTATGCATGTAATGAGCAAAACCAAATCCAGAACTGACACGAGAGGGGTACCTAGAGCGTCAAAGTTCGAAACTCAGGACTGCTTCCTTACCGAGCAATGGAAGTGATCATGTGTCTGATTTGATGAGATTTTTGTTCATGGATGTGATTTGATACACTTAATTTCTATTACATTCTCCCACTGCTTTACGTACAAATTAATTTATATTGTTACAGTTTTCTTTATTTTATTGGGTGACTTACCTCTGGGAATAAGTCAAGGACCCTAAAGGCTGCCCTGAGAAACACTACTTTAAAAACCATGTCTAAACCTATTCCCCATCAACCATGGAGGGTCCTCATTATCTTGCTAGTGATGTTACCATAAATCCCAGAAGCATTGTTATGTGCCCCCTCTCTGCTTATTTGAAGCCTGCCGGAATATCATAATCTAATTGTGACTCCATAAGACTTTGTCTCATTCTAACTAGATCATGGCCTCTGTATACCTCAGCTGCTCTTCTCTTTGAGGTTGCCAAGGTGCACGCACACACACACACACACACACACACACACACACACACACACACACACACACACACACACACACACACACACACACACACACACACACACACACACACACACACACACACACATTCAAACATGTCCTTTTTTGGCTCATAGCCCAACACTGGTCCTCGATTCCATCTCTGCTCTCCGCCACCGCCTGACATCCAAGCAACACCTCCGCCTCACACTCCCCCATCCCCACCTCTTCCTCTCATCATGCGTCCATAAAAAGGAGTAACATTTTATTTACCCCCCCCCCCACCACCTCTCCAGTGGCATCTGCAGGAGTATTATTATCTAATCACAGCTCTAATACCAAACAAGTTACTGGGCCCTTCTTACCCACCCATATGCCCTCCAGGCTGAGAGTGGCCATTACCCCCCCCCCCCCCCCCACATACACACCAGCACACACACACCACCTCTCCCTCTCTGGCTTTCTCTCAACACGCCCCACATACATCAGTATGTCTTTAGCACTGGCCGGGCTGTACAGGCAGTGCGAGGAGAGACGGAGTATTAGTATTCAGAGCACAGGGAGCGAAAAAAGGAAAGGGAGCGAGCGCGCAACCGAGTGAGAGGGAGGGGATAGTGAAATAGAGAGGAGGAAAAAACACAAGGAGGGGGTAAATATAAGAGAAGAACACAGGAAACGAGAAGGAAGAGAGATCATATTGTCCATTTCTCTCTTTCAGTCTGCCATCCCGGTTGCGGGGCTTATTGCACGGTGCGTCTTCGAGAGTAGTGAGAGAGAAGGGGGTGGACAGAGAGGAAGAGGGCGGAATGCCCCTTTACAAGCGTCGCATCTGACAAAAACAGCGGAGAGGCTCGTAAATTGCACATTGGACAGAGAGACAGTGGTTTCTGCAACGCCAAGGTAGGACGATATTCCCTTTGTTACCACTGTAACCAGCATGCATTCGGTCTGTGATATCTCTGATGTGTGCGTTCTTCGCATCATACCTCCTTTGATCCAGCATCCCGCACTGGGCTCTGCTGAATATGCCCTAAATCTAGCAGCATGTGTCTGTTTTCCATACATATTTAATGTACATTATTTGTGCATCACCCAAGCTTTTTCATATTGCATTCTGCCATTGGGAGGTATATGTTTCGAGCAGAGGGATGCATGCTGTGGAGGCAGTGGCTTACTAGCCTGTACAACATATGAAAGGCTCGTATCTGTTTTCAAACTGTATCAATGGCAACTATCCTCACAGCTGATGATGATTTCACTTTCTTTTTCTCACGCAAACGTTATTAGATATAAGATGAACAGACAGTGTAGGTTGCGCGTACGAGCACGCAGAAAACGCACAGAAGACAGGTTGACGTGCGTAAGACGTGCGTAAATAACCCTCCACCCCACCCACAACCCCCTACCATCAAAGGCACAGTTGCTCACACCACGGAGGATTATATTTATGCAAATGGTCAAAAAACCCAACCACTGAGACACACTGACTCACCGACTCTGACATAGCGGTAGGTGAAAAATGAAGAGAGGACGGCCTGCTGTCTGTGTGTGTGTGTGTGTGTGTGTGTTTGTGTGTGTGTGATTACACTCCCTATCTGTAAATAGGTCGCTCTCTGCAGCTCCACTGGCTGTGCAAGAGACAGGAAGAGCAGCACCAATATCCCAGGGTTCCTGGCTGGCCACTTGCTCTGTATTTCCTGCCTCATACTCAAACACTTGCAGCTCCAACAGGCCCAGAGTGGCAGGAAGGTGTGAGCCTGAACAGCAACCTTTGATATGTGAATGTGGGATAGAAATAGGGAGAGATAGGACAGAATGTGAATGGGTGTTTGACTGCATGTTTATGGATATATATATGGTCTAAAGCAGATATTAAGGCCCGCTCTCTCCCACCTCATGTTACTCATTTGCTGAAAGGGTGTCCAGGAGTTATTATAGGAACAACCTCAAAGCTGAGGCTCGGCAAAGCTATTACCTCGAGTCAATAGACATTAATATCCTCACGCTCAATCTTGGTCTTATACGGCGCCGTCTCTGCTCCGGCGAAACACAGTAGCGCTCCACTGGACTAACTAAAAAGATGTGTTGTAGTAGCCCTATCTGTTTACCCCTGTGCATCAATCTGTCACAGCCGAGTGAGCAGAGAGGAGCGATGATGGCATTGTCTCAGGCAGACATGGCTGTGGCCTCGAAAGGAAGTGATGCAAAGCAAAAAGGAGGATATGCCAGTGTTGGTGGAGAGAGGTCATGACCTCTATGAATCAGGGATAGTCCCGACGAATCGCGGATGATCTAAGGGTACACGAATACATCGATTTGAGATGGTACACAACATGATACGGCCCAGCAGGGTACAGCAGAGCAGACAGCATCAAAGTCTGAAACAGAGAGGAGCGGGTTACATGGCCAAGTCGCCGGTCTGTAGAGTATAACAGACTGGAAATGGCACTGTATTTAAGAAAATACTGTCAATGCAAAAATTGCTGTAAAAGTGCAGACCTGGGAAGTGTGACGTCTGCTTTAACACTTCAGCAAATTACATTAAAACCAAAAAAATATCAACAACACAAGCTTTCATGGCAATGATGAGAGTTTCAATAAAAGATGACTTCCAGGTAAAAACAAAAGAAAGAGGGTGGCAGCAGATAGGAAGACTTGAAAGCAGGTTCAATGAGATCCGACTGAAACATCCTATTAGGCATATCCAATGGATTATTCTCTTTTGTCTACAGACGCATTATGTTCTCATACAAAAATGGGTCTGACTGTTCTCAGTTCAATTTTGCAATTATGAAGGTGTTCAGTTTCTCCCCGTAAAAATAGTTAGACATTTTACCATAAACGGTAATTCCTATTAGATGGAGAAGGTGAGACTGAAAGAGACTTTTATTAAGTGAATCAGGATAGGATCTTAAACCTGCCTGATTGTTAGGTGAACTCTGAAATTGAATTCAGAAGAACCTCAAGGTACTACTGCTGTTTCATTGTTGAGACTAATAATATTTATCCAGTTGTCTCTGAACTGGAAAAGCTTAAATTCCACGCAGTTTGTTCAATAGACACAGACACACAGATTTTGACTGGAAAATGAAATCCCAAATGATGCTATGGGGTTGCAATAGATCACAGGTTTGTGGTAAACATCTGAATGTCTTCTCCTTCTTATTCAGCAGACGGCAGCGTTTCAAATGCCTGATCACTGTAATTCCCAAACCCAGCTGAGGTGTGTGATTCATCCCTCAGAGACAGATTTCACATACAGATTTCAGATTCCAGTCACACTCTCTAACATGATCCTTGTTACTGAAAAACCTGGCCCCTGGGTTTTATCAGATTCACATTGGCCCTGCTCGAGGATTATTTGTGTTGTAGTTTAGCCGTTTTCGGTGGAATTTTCTAAGTAATGGAGAAAATGACTGGAATCCTTGTTTCAGGAGTGCAGAGCCAAAAAATACGAAATCCAACACAACTACCCAAATAAGAGTGCATTCAATATGAGATTAATATTTTTGGTGTATGCCCCAGCAATAGGAAATGGGAATACTGTGTCGACTTGTTTTATTCCTCACATTTGGGATGTGTTTCCTCACCCAAATTAGTATTGCGGTTATTGGATTTTTCTTTCTTAGCTGCCTGTGAACCTGAAGGAGACTCCAAATCTTTCCTTCCAGTGCAAATACAAGAATGATCCCTTCATTATAAGGGGATACAAATATAAACGCCTCATCTGCTTTATGCCTATAAGCTAGATTGAGGATGTAACGGCTGGACTCAGCCATTACGAATGAGACATTTAACTGATGCTCTTCCCCTTAGTGATTAACAACAAGGGCCGGCCAGGGGCTAAGTGTCTTACTCAAGGACACCTGTGTCGGGTTGAACTCCCAGCCTCTGATATACCCTTGAATTTGGGTTTATATCTATTGACGCTGACTGAGTGTTTGGTTCCTCCTTCTGGTCCAACTGGCCTTACCCCCCAGATCTAGCTCATGATCTAATTGGCTGGCTTATCCCATGATTGGGCACTGACCTCCCCCAGTCCCCTTCCTCCTTTAGCTATTGGTTGGACAGTATCTCTGTGTACTGATTCTCCTTTCTCTGTAGCGTGATTAGACTGTGACCTTGCATGCCGTCCTGTCTCCTCTGCCCAATCGGACAGTGACCTTACTGGTCGACTGGTCTGTGTTGTGGTGTATTCGTTCCCTGAGAGTATTGATCCCAGGCAGAAAAGCAGTCAATGGACCGTCTGTGGGAGGTTTAGTGTTGCTCTGTACACTACAGTAGGAATGTGCGTTTCTGGGCATGGCGCTATCTGAGTGGAACGATTGGTCAACATGTTTCTGAAGGCATATCTATCTGTGAATAAGCAGCCTCTGTACATATTTAGCTTGTTGTAAATTGCAATCCCCAAACCCTTGATTACCATTGTTGCTGTGTCACCCCTCGTCGCCAGCTTGTTTTTTTCTGCCCTTCTCTGCTCCTGTTTTTTTCCCTCCCTCTTTATCTGTCTCGCCTCCAATTTAATGTCAGCATCTCTTATATCCCTCTCTCTCCACCTCCCTCTTCCTGTCTTGCTACACAATCATTCTGTCTGTCTGTCTCCTCTATTTCTTCCTTGCCCCTCCCTCCCTCCTGATGCTCTCACTGGCATTTGAGGTGGGCGGTTTTGTGCCAGACAGCCATTCCTCAGATTGAGATATCCTGGGGTTTAAAGTCACTCAGACAGATTTACTATCTTAATGGGAGAGAGTGGTTGGGGGGCAAGAGGAGAGCTGGTTTAGGATGTACGGTCTGGATGGCATTTTGATTCGCTAATTTCTTATTCATTTCTGCAATAGGCTGAGCTGAGATGGGCAGATAAATAGACTCTGCATTATCTGAGTTCCTTTTACACTGACAGACTATCCTGATGTGACAATCAACTTTTCAAAAGAGACAGGGACAGAGAGCGAACAAGAGAGAAACAGTGCGTCCCTGTCGTCAAGGACAGGGAGAAAACTATAAAGGGAGTGGAAGCATTTCTTTTTTCGGAACTTGTTCAGAGTGAACTATGTCTTTGCCTAATGCGGTGATTGATTGATGGGTGGGAGACAGATGGACACATGGGGAGCACTTTGCTATGGCGGTGCCACTCAATGCACAAAGACTGACGCTGACATTTCACAGACCAACATACATCAAATGATCAATAGTCCTTCCACTGTCCGACGAGGCACCTTGCTTGAGAAATAGGTCCACTGCTTCACAAGGACAAAACAGCTCGGTGGAAAACTGAGCTGACCTCTCACCATGAACATTATTTTGCCAGTGATTTATTTTCCAACTACGCCACAACTTGTACAAGATTTTTGTCGAAACATATTCAATACCAGGGATTTGCAACATATCTGTACTATTAGGCACAGCTTTGCATATATTCTCCTCAGTCTGAGTCCCTGGAGGCTCACAGACTGTGAGAAGCTGGAGTTTGGGCATTGACCTGCTTTTATTTCGACAGAATGAGTTCAAAAATAGACAGTATGCTAAAGAAGTCGAGTTTCTCCTGGATGAAAGGACAAGGAGCACGCACATAAGGCAGTCAGACTTAGTACATCTAATTATACCTCTATCTCGTGTTTTAGGAGAGTTTAGTCCTCCAAACTGTGGTGTGGTTTTGCAGTTTATCGGTCTCCATCTTGTTGTATCTCTTGACCTTATTGGCTGATTGATTCTAATTGTGTTTCAGGGGATGTTGGAGAGCTTCAAAAGAGTCTGCACAAAGCCGACAGTGGGTTCAAATCTGATGCTGATGTGTTGCAGAGACCACGGAAACTGATGTGTTCCACCGACTCCAGTTGGAACTAGATGACTAAGGGCTCATCTCTATTCCCAACTTGATGTTAAGGAAGAGAAAGGCTCTTGTCCGCAGGCTCCCGTTTCTGGTCTTGGAAACATAATAACAAGCTATCTATGCACTGCAAGCATAACTCCGCATTCCTCAGCCAAATCTATTTGCAAAGACAATCTTACATGTAGAGTGTCTCTGCTTGCAAATTCAACATGGCCCAGAGCCTCAAGAGTCAAATTCAATAAAGGTAAGACACAAAACATGGCTTCATGACATTCTTAAAGGCACAAGCAAGCTTTTCCTAAAAAACAATGTATTGACTGTTATACCCTTATAGAAAAGAATCCCTCTCAATCATCAGTATGATCTTCAGATACCCTGTCCTCTGACTGTATTTTCTCATTTTGCTGTGTTTTTGGCCATTGACCTCTTTAAAAACGTAGAGACCAGGTGCCAATTGAAAGCTACAAAAATGTCACACACATCCAAAAAAACACGCAAATATAGCAAAGCAAAATAGTAGGCAGACAAAGCTCGTTATAGCTTGGAATTTAAATACATTTAATACAATGGATCTATGTAGGCTATAGGTTTACCGGTATATGTTGAATAAAAAAATAGCTTGAAAAATAAAAGAGAAACCAGTACTCAGTCTCTCGCACTCTTACAGTGTTTGTAGTTCTTTCACACATTTGTGTTTTAGGGACTCCACACGAGACGGCTCATAATTATCTAAATTCCTCTGTAATTACAGTAAAGAGTGTTTTGCTTTGAAATTCTACGTGACGTTTTGGGATGATTGACCCATTGGTCAGATTTAAACACCAACATCATTATATATCCCCAGGACCTCATTGACAGTAGGGCTCCTTGCAATTAAGTATGCACCACGTTGAGTGAGTAAGCATATGGTATTATTCAAGCAATAACTAATTCAAATTAAGCATTTACTATGTAGTGTGCCCATTTATACATTTTGAGGTTTGTTTTGGGATCCAGATAAGGTACACAATTCCAATACTCTACAAAGTTGTACGCGTTTACCACCTTCTCTTTCCAAAGGAGGTGAATGTAATTATACTCCTTTGTAATTCATCACTGGGTTCATTTCTTTATAGGATATGTAAATTTGCAATAGGTGATGTTTCTGATGTTAACATGGAATTAATGAGGGCCCTCAAAGCATTGAAAATGGGATATTTAAAAAATGCAACAGCAATGTGCCCTTGTAGAAATGATGCCCTTGTAAATTACAATAATCCACACACCTCCCTGTCAACAGTTTTTCAGGAAGTAATTTTTACCAAACATTTAAAAATGTACAAATAGTTCTGTTGGGCGATAGGTTAACATTTTCGGAGATCAGCTGAACACACAGTCTTTCCGTGGTTCCAACTATCGTTATTTCCCAAAGTTAAAAAAATATGCTGGCTCTAAACGCAGTTGTTTTCCAGCCATTAAAATGGCCCTCGTTCTCCGGAGGCAGACTATTTAATCAACAAAATAAAAGGACAAACATGCCCCCAAAAAACAACCGGCGATATACTCAACCGATCGCAGATATATTCATCCAATTGCCAAACCCTAACCGACAGTAAGGCCTTTGGTTTGTGTTCACGGCAATGAGGCTAATAGCGTTTTAAGATAGATAGATATGTAGTTTGTGGATCGTGAAGATGTGTTTTTTCATGATATGGCTGAACGTTTAATGTAACTTTTGCCAATCTCAACACAAACCTGCCAGGCTTAATCATTTAGTTTTTCTTGCAACAAAATCAAATCACTTCTTACACAATGGCAGTTGTCTAGTATCACTCTCATCCTGTGTATGCTAAAGTGATATTATGTAGCACAAGAGCCAACGATCTATCAGCGACACACAGATGGTTTTGGCATCAGTGTTGTCACTTAATGGGTAAGGTGACCAACCTGCCAAAGACTTGATATGTACACATTTTTGTCCTTACACTCACTTTGCCCGTTTTTCTCCCTTCATCTCCTCTAGGGAAAGTAAGAGGGGTGGGTGTCGCTCAGTCATACATGGGCACATCAGTCTGGTCTCTGTGACCCAGACCAAGGCACCCTGCAAAGCCCCTCGTGTTCTTCCTTTATTGCCGCTGCCCCCTCAGCGTCCTCTGCCTCCTCTTTCTCAGTGCCGTCCGATAGGTGAGGGCGGCGAGGGCTGCGCCGTCATTGGCTGACTGCTGGTGAGAGTGCGATGCGGATTGGAGGATGTCGGGGGACTGGGATGAAGACCTGTGTAAGAAGGCGCTGGTGCTGGTGGAAGAGCTGTGCTTCAACTCCCCGAGAGGTTACAGCCAGAGTGAACGCTGCCAGGAGTTCAGCTACCTGCTGAGAGGTCGCACCGGACAGGTGGACGCAGGTAACTCACACATTGGGAGCTAATCATCAATCTTTTTTACAATGTCGGCACCAAAGGCTTATACAATTGATCGTTTTCTCCTTAAAAAAAACAGAGTGGCTGTGGTCAGCTGGATTTATGTCAGTTCATGTTCTCCAAAGATAACAAGCTTTTAAAATGGAAATAGTTTCAAAACGTCCTGCAGAATACACCACTGCATCTGCCTATATGCTCAGTGTTTCACATCATTATATAACTACTACAATTTAATATATCCAAGCAGACCACAGCTGCTTCTATATGAAGGAGGAAACTGTGAACTTAATAGACACCTTTCAAGCCTACAAGTCTTTGATACCTAAAAGATTTGGGGAATTGCTTTGAGGAACTGATCACCCACTCAAAAGGAATTTTCTTAATATGAGCTCCAGTGATGATTTTTACGATCCCATTATGGTCTGAATCAAGCTTTTACACACAAGAGCAAACAACATACTTACGATATTTTAAATGTGGTATGTGTTGTTATTAAAGTGGTAAAAGAATATTGTCGCCAAATGTTATCTTTCAAAATCTTCAGCAGAAATGTTTCATTCTTGCCTCAGCAGTTGCGGACACAGCAACATGACATGCTTTCGATTTTAAGGTTTGAGAGGTTTTTTTTTACAAAACTGAGTAGGTGCATCATGCGCAGTGGACTGTATTGTGTGCAGAGTATTGTGTGTGGGTTCTCATTGAAGCATTTGGAAGTGCAATGCGCTGCTTTGCAGATTAGCGTGGATATCTCTGGCTCATTGTATGTTAAACAGGATTGTCTGCATGTTCCCTCTGGAGATTTGGATGGCTCTGTGAAGAAATGTCACACCATGGTCTTATATGGTCTTACCAGCTGTGATTTTTCGGTGTTTGCTGACGGAAGTCTCCGAACCCTCTGAGGAAGGCGACCGCCGAAAGCTGTCAGCGAATGGCTTGTGTAAGCAGCGGAGATGTGTTTGATGTGGAGCAATGTACGCCTCCCAGTGGGCTTGCATCAGTCCTTGATTGACAGGAAGCCTCGGCCTCTCTTCACGGTGCACTTCAGAGGCCTTCCACCCACCCACCTACCCACCCGCTGAATCGCATTTTTATGCTTCGTGGATTAGCGATGGATCTTTGCTCATGAAGGTACAGCAACTGCCCTAAAGAGAGACAAATGAAGGGGAGTGGTTTGGCCCCCCGACAGTCCCCATGCACGTTTTATCACAGCCGTGTCTTATCAGTGCACCTTGATCTGCCAACCACACAAAACCTACTCTTCTGCCTCCTCGCTTTGTTTTTCCCCGTCTAGATCAATACATTAACCTTTCTTATCCTTAAACCCCTCCCCTCTTTAGGTTTTGCTCTAAATCATTGTCATGCTGTTTTCTTCCAGCGCTCTGTTCCATGGCTCTCTCTTTCTCTCTGCCGTTGCCTCTTTGGTTTCTACTCTTTTGACTTCATCAACCCTCCTCCCTTCCTCCCCCTCCCCCTACCTCCTCCGAGGAAACAAAAAAGGGGGAATGAACCCAGTCAGCTTATATGTCTGTTCAACATGTGCACCAATCTGTTTTCAACCCTCTCCCTGTCTTTCCAGGCTCAGCTGGCCGTTCTGTGGTTTGGATCGTTTTTCATTTCACTCTATTCCCCTTCATCACTACTGTCCCGTTTTCTACTTTATCCTACCTTCCTTTGCCCTCGTTTCCTCTCCTTCCGCTCCATCACTTTAAGCTTCTCCTGTCTGCTGATCTCCATCGTCACATTCTCTCTTGCCTTGCTCTCTCCTCCTTTTTTCTCCCCCTTCCCATCCCTTGTTCCTCACTTCCCACCCTGTCTTGTTCGGCACCTCGACAGATCGATGTATCCCTCCCACAACTCGGCGGCCCCCCAATCATATATTTGTGCTGATTAATGACATACACAGACTGATGAATAATTCACCAAAGACAGCGCAAAGAAGGAGAAGCAGAGAAGAGGTGGGGGGTGCAGAGATGGTAGGGGCGATGAATAAAGACACAGTCGCTGAGGAGAAAGCGTGCAGAGGCAGACAGCATGAGAAAAGAAATGACAGCGAGGAATGAGGAATATTTGAGGGGATTATATAGAGAAGCGAGTGAAAGAGAAAGAGAGGGCTGGTGGAGAGCGAACCGAATTCCAGAAGATGTACCCCAGGGCTGGAGGATTGGCTGCTGTTGTCTTGTGTTCACTCATTTGCTCTAAGCCTGGTTGTCAGCCTGTTAAATAGACAATTCCACTCACTTTTGTATGATTTAACAGTGTTGATTGCTTTATAATGCCCATAAAGATACTCTGAATTGAACTAAAGTGAAGGAAAAGTAGTTTAAAGAACAGGATGCCCCTTTTTGGTGATGATTGGCCTGCCTGCAGACACGAAGGTTTGTTAAGTGGTGGCCCTCATCTGGACGGAGCCCAAGATGGCGAGAGGCAAACAATTCCAGTTAGACGCTGTAAGGCGGGGAAGCCTATTTGGTTATCGAAATCTGCACACTGTATCGTAATTAGTCCTCTCGGCCTACTTACAGCCTATGCATATTCATGTTCAGGGCTGTGGGCCGATAGTTAATTTGGGCTCTTATTGGTCCTTTTGTCAAGACAGTCATCAGACCGAAAACATGCTATTCATAAGAAGACTTCAAATGGCTCAGGAAAATTATAATATTGATTGTATATTTCATCTATTTATTTATAAATATCATGAAATGATATTTCATGAAATATTTGTCGGGTATTTACAAATGTATGAACTCATGAATTTACGTATCATAGGCTCCGACATGTGCAGTTGTGCACTTCTAAACATATACAAAACTACAAACGTTCCCTATCGAGTCTTTGGTGTCTGATCTCTTTGACAGAGGCTGTTGCTGGAACTGTCCGGCTGTCTGGTGCTGAAATCGTGCGTTTCTTATATTCTGTACACTTTTTCAGTCGGATGAGTCATACTCCACCCTCCCCACACACATCCTCGCCAGACCCATATTCATCCCACCCCCACTATCTCCCCCCCCCCCCCCCCATCAAACCTCCAATCCAATCCTCCCCACAAACACAATCCTTGAGCCATCACAGATTAAAAGACGTATGAGGAAATGCAGGATGACATTAGAGACAATACTGTGGGTGTTTGTTCTCAATTGTGTCCCCCCACCCCCTACATCACCTCCTCTCCTCTCCTAAGAATATCCCCTCTGCCAACGTTTGCCCCCATTTTAAGCACATTAATTAAATGTGGGACGTGAGCTTCAGGGGATGGTTGCATCAATTTACGCCTACAGCGGGTTCCTTCTCCTGCACTGTGATTTGTGATGTTTTTTTTAGATGTTGTCGTGAAGCTTGTGATGGCGTGTGTGTGTGGATTGTTGATCATGCAATGGCTTACTGTTGATTTGTTGGGCATATTTATGATGTGATAATTAAATACAGGGTGTGTGGCTGTTTTTAGCCATGGTAGCAGCATGGGGTAGTTTATAATGATGGTTTTCACAGACATTCATTCGTCTCAGACAATTAATTCTGACTTTGGTGATCCCCTGACTTATTCCTCCAGGATCACCATGAGGTTCACATTTGTGGGTTTGAGTGAAATGTCTCAACAGCTATTGGATGGGTTGAGGCAGACCAGATCCCAAAAAACAAATGTGGGACAAAGAGTGTGTTTGTGCGGGACAATGTGGGACACCGGCTTCACCCTGTTATAAGCAAATTCCCGGTCTTTGTTGTCTCTGCATTTCCTTTTCCGTGTGCTAATTTCCATCACATTCTGCCTAAATCTACACAGCTTGTGACTTTTCAAACAGCCCCAGTGCTGACAGCCTTCCCTGCTTTCTCCACAGCCATTGGATTAAAGACAGATTTTAGAAAAAGGTCTGTCCTGCAGTGGTTTGACTTTTGAAGACCAGAGCCAAACTAAATGTGGGACATCGTCTCAATATGAGGGATGTGGGACAAGGGATGAAAATGCTGTGCAGTACCACATAGAGTTGGACATGTGCTCTAGATGGGTTACCATTCACATCCCCTTCAGGATGAACTGTAATAACTTTATTGATCCCCTTACTTTTCATCTAGCACCATCTTCAGGTCAATGTTTTTATTTGTTAATATTTGATGTTCTGGTTCATGATTTGTAAAACTATTGGAATTCATGTCAGCTTTAGCTGTAGTTCGTGTTTAGTGCTGATTAGCAGGTGTTCACAGGAAACTGGTAAACATTAAACCCTCTAAACGTCATCATGTTAGCATTAAACTCAAAGCACTGCTGTGCCCCAGTACAGCCTCAGAGAGCTGCTAGTTGCTCTTGTTAAAACCACATTCTCTTCTTTTAAATGCCATTTCTTTCTTTCTGTGTAAACACATACTTTATAATGATGACGTTAAGGCTTCCTTTTGTCTGTTGAATCTTCTGTTTTTCATCTCTTTACTTTCTTTTCCCTCCCCTCCATGTCTTCCTCTGGTCCTCTGTAGAGATCTCTGTCAGTCTGCTGTCGGTCATTGTGACATTCTGCGGCATCGTCCTCCTCTCCGTCTCCCTTTTTGTCTCCTGGAAGCTCTGCTGGCTGCCATGGAGGGACAAAGAGGGCGGAGGCCTGAGCCTGACATCGGGGTTGCTGCCTGGAAGCGCTGGTGTCGGAAGCCTCGGAGGCACCGGGGGCTCGTCACTCTTACCACCATTGCTGCAGAGGAAGGAGGGCCACTCCTCTTCCTCGCTCTACCCCTCCCTGGGCCAGCAGGGCCAGCACCACCCCCATTTCTCTGACCTGGTGGGTTTGGAGAGGGGGGAGGTTGGAGGCGTGGTTGGGGGACCACAGGAGACCCAGGAGCCGTCCTACCTGGACATGGACTCCTATCCCAACAATGCTGGTGAGAGAGGGAGTAAGTTCCCAGAAAGGAGACACTACTCCCAGTCTGACTACAAGAGTAATGTAATGCCTCGTTCAATAACGTCTCATTTTAATACACTCACATGGTACTGAATTTAATACTGAATTCAAGTCCCAATTGCTAACAGTTCACACACAGACACAATTGTGATGCCATTGGAGTCATGTTTCTTTTTTTTCTGTTTTCTGTTTTATTAACTAAACACTTACAATTTACAAATGTGTTAATTGCACAAACACACATAAACATATTGATTAACTCAGCTGTAAGAGATCCATCCCAGAAAGATTGTGATGGTGAAGTGGTTGGAATCGACCTTTTAAGTTTAACAGGAACTTAAATAAGCAGCATTCAGTAAGAGAAGACATTTTCACAAATAGATACTAACTGTCATAAACCGATGTCAGAGATATGTTTAGGACCTGGTTTTATGAACCAGCTCTATGCGTTTTCACTCTGATTTTATTTATTATGTTAAAGTTTATGGCAGTTCTTTCATACCTCTGTGTTATATGCCTGTCATGCTGGCTCATGTTCTGCTATTGTAAACATGTCTACTCATTCAGGACATATTTCCCCTTGGGGATGAATAAAGTATATATCTAATCTAATCTAATCATTCCTTCCCTTCTCTTTTCTGTTTATCACTGTACAATCAATTCGATCGATGATGCTGACATTGCATTACAAAAAAAGGCATTGATCTGAGCCGTTGTAATGACGACGGCCACAATAGCACGAACAAAAGAGACATGTTAGTCATTGAGGATTGTTTTGTTCATTTCACTCTGTTAGGAACTCTGAAGCTGAGTCAGATGTCTCCAGATGTCCCCAACTCAGAGGTTGGAGCCCAGCCCCATAAAGATCTGCCCAACGCTCATTCCCAGCAGCAGGTCACCTCCCGGTTAGTACCGTGTGTGTTATTGTACTGGGGCTATTTGTGGTTTGTCCTCCAGAAGCACCATCACACAACTTGCCTTGATTTGATAACACTTGATATTTGATGCATGCATGTGTAAAAAAGGTGTGTACTGTTATGCAAATCAAAAAAGTGGGTGAACTCCATTTAAATGGTTTACGCTGCATCTCAGATTCTGCTGCTGAATCACACTGTTGCATAGCATCTGTTTTTGATCTGTGTGTGTGCATGTGCTGCACTCTTCACTTAATATTCACCCTCTGAGCTCTAATGTGTCTAGGCCCAAGCCCATGACTCACCAGCTCTCCAGTCCTGATTTCCATGGCGAGGAGAAGGAGCAGGTAACCAGCATTGGGCAGATCAAACCGGAGCTCTACAGGCCCAAGGGCGACCAGGGCGAAGGCAAACAGGGTGACAACTGCGGCAAAATCAGCTTCCTCCTGCGCTACGCCTTCAAGTAAGTCAGCAAGCTCGCATTGAAACAACTTACTCGCTCTGTCAGTGTCCTCTAATTTAGACTTTTTACATGATTGCCACAATAATTTAAAGATCTAAATTTTAACCGTAAACAATGAGGCCATTACATCACCACCAGGTTAGCCTGAAGAAACTGCACTAGCATGGTGTGGGTAGCCCCACTGACTCACACGCATCCTGCTTTGATCAAAATAGAAGCTTAACTTCTCAATGGTTCTTCTTTTCCATTGTCTAATTGCTGTAGCACCAAACGCACCGGCGGTTCTCATTCAAGGTTCGTACTTATACCTCCGGAAAGTGAATCACTGTAATTCCTATACAACCCACGTAAGCGTGAGCCAGGAATGTGCAGGGCTGCCACTGAGGAAGCCAGGCCATGTCATTTTATGTACTGTGTGGCACAGATGGCTGTAGTTACTTTCTTTTTGTTCCTTGGACTGGAGAATTTAAGTACGTCATTGGTGAATGCCATGCTGTGAGGACTGGGTAACGAGAGTGTTTATGAATTGTGTATGTACTGTAAGTCAGTGGCTGTGGGTTGTGGGGAGGAGTGTGCAGCTCGCTTGCTCGGTCTGTCTGTCTGCGGCTCAGCTGCCAGTCCCCCATTTCTGCCCGTCCTCGACATGAAGAAACATTACAACATGGCGAAAGTGCTGATGGTCAGAAAAGAAAGAGAGCGAGAGACCGTTTTAGTCATGAATTATATATGGCGAGCCACTTTAAACAGCAGCCCCTGTCAACGCATAATAACACCAGACCGTGTTATAGCTGGCGTTACAGATACAGAGAATTAGCAAGGGAGTTGGACGGACAGGGAGGTTAATGAAGAAAACTATTCACGCGTCCCTTATTTCCCATTTATAAAGTCACAAGATAATTTATGTTGTGCTGTAGTTGCCTTTCATTACACTTGAGGGGAGCTGTTTTATTGAGAGGAGTAGAAGAGTGGAGGGAGTGACTGAAGGCAGGTGTGGGCATGTTTGCAGATACACACATGTAGAGGTGTGTTAGCACTGAAACCCTGATACGATAGGTATGTTCATGTGTGAGACCCAGATGTTGGGGAGTAACATTCAGAACAACAATGTCAATCTTCCACAGATCCTGTGGGAAAGCCATTTCTATTGACAATCCCATTAAAAGCTGACACATTTCCACTGTGGGAATAACAGCTAGCTTCCAGGCATTGTCTGCCAGGAATAAGGCCGTGAATTTCCCTCTGTGCCTGAGCTGTAATAGGCCTGGTGGATTATGTGAAAAACTTGGTTTGGGTTCAGGCTCACATCTTGTTTGGTTATAAGACACATGAGTGCAGGAAAATTTCATTTCCAGTTACTGTATCTGAGCATTGCCGTGAGCCACACTGGCTTATCACGGTGGCCACCAACGTGTCTCAAAATCATACTGAATTAAAGATCTTAGATACATATTTAAATTGGTCACGGGTTTCTCGTTACAATATTTATCTGGCTGAGCTGGAAATGTAATTTCCCCCAGCAACTTTGCCTGTGTATCGTCTCCATGATTTGATGTGATTGCAGAGTGCGCATGTTTATCCGATTGCCTTAATTGGATGTGATTCAGAGGTAAACATGTGTCCGGATTGGCCGTGGTTGTATTGTCACCAAGCGTATCTTATTTGTGATTGGTACACACGGAGAGAAGATGTTATAACTGCCAGGGTCACTGTAGGCGTCTGCGCCTCTGTTCATTCCTCAGCTCCAAAGTTCACGTTGACCTCAAGCAGTTAATGAAGTGCTGACACACTGGTTAACACGGGGAGACACAGTCTAATGAGGTCTGATTAAAGGCCTCCAAGCCGTCTTCATCTTCTTCTGTTAATTAAATACATAATGAACGGTGCGTGATTAGCAGCAATGTCTGTGGATGGAGCATTCAAATGTAAAGGCGTGTGTACTATGTGTGCTCACGCGTGTGTTCATGTGTGCATATTTGTGTGCGTGACAAAGAAAGGCTCCTGCTACAGTGCTTTCATGCACATTAGTGAGTCAGTGTCTGAGTGGTTTGTTGAGGATCAATATTTCTATTTTTAGAGAAAAGCTGCTGATCGTTACATTTCTGGATACATATTTCTTTAAACATTTTATGCCAATTATCCCAGAAAATTAAGCCCAATGTATTATTCTTTTCTTTAGCAAAAGAACACTTGAAGACTCTTCTTAAAGCCCGAAACTCTTTCTTTTTTTTGCCACATATAATATAAAATATGTACATACACAATGAATGAGTTCGATTTATCGGTTGGTTAAATAATTGTTTGACTTTTAAAAATACAAAAAAAAAGTTCAGTCCATTGGTCCCAGCTTCTGACATTTGAATATTTGTTGCTTTTCTCTGTTTTATACCAAAGTAATATGATTAACTTTGGGGTTCGGACTGTTAATATCAGCTCAATGCTAGCATGGGTTGAGTTTTAGTGTGGCTCCTGCTCTGTATGTATGGCCCAAAGTGAGTGTAGAATAAAGGGTACTGTGTTGAAGATTATTCATGAGACAGACTCATTGGTTGTACATTTGTGCTTACATTTAACATTGATGATAGTGCATGATACAGCTGCAGGGATGACACACAAACACACACATGCTATTTTGGCTGTTCCTAGCCTCAGAGACACAGCACCTCCTACACCAGTATGTGAGTAAAAAGCCTGCAGGTGTGTGTTTGTGTGTGTGGGCTGATCCTGTCTGGGTCTCATCGATTATTTGTGTAAATTTGTGCGACCCCTGCCATTTTATGCCTTTTTATGAGCATGTCAAAGCCTCAAAAGAACATCTAATTGCTGTTTTGTAACAGTTTGTTTATGTATTAGTTTTCATGTCTTTCTTGTTTTAGCTGTTATATTACACATGCACACACACACGCTCACTCACACTCGACACAATTACATTATTATTATTTTTTTCCTTTTCTTTATTTCTTTGTTTTGTTGTATTGTAATGTCTCATGCATATTTAATTTTTTCTTTGTAATTTTGTAAAATTTCATTATTATATAGGTGGAGGCTTCAAATTAGCCAAGTTGGCTTTCTGTCTCTTCCTGCACTGTGATTCATTTATTTCTGTTATGTTTGATTATTTTAAATTTTGTTGTTTGAATTGTGCAAAATAAATAACTCTAACTCTAATAACTCTAACTCATGAAGTTCGCTCTTTTGTGTGTGTGTGTGTGTGTGTGTGTGTGTGTGTTGCAGTACGGAGCAATTGGTGGTGAAGATCCTGAAAGCTCTGGACCTGCCAGCGAAGGATGCCAATGGCTTCTCTGACCCATACGTGAAGATCTACCTACTGCCAGACAGGAAGAAAAAATTCCAGACCAAGGTGAGTCCCACCATACTCTTCTGTATCCTGCGTGTAAACAAACATTCAAACAACATCATCAGGTCTCACTTGTTTCCTGCTGCTCTGATGACCCAGCCTCCTCATGGGGAATCATCACAGTTTCACTAATGTAATCTAATCTAATCAGGGGCATAATTTATTCAACATAATGTGCTTCAGGCTATTACAGGGCGCTGCTAACCAACTACTGTGTGTTATTCTGGTATTTGAGGACAGTAGAGTCAATATTTGTGTACATTTCGGGACATTCTGTACCAGGAAATGTACCCGTAGCCCATTTTATTATTACATTCATTCTGTCAAGATTTATGAGCTCGGAAGCCTTTACAAATGTGAGTAGTTTGAAATCCATAAATATCACTGGTACTTTTGTGCAGCTTGTGAAGCTTTCAGTGACAATGAAGCTGTACCAGTTTGAAATTTCTCCCCCTTGGTTTCCCCCTTTGTGTGACTGTCTCCTGTAGATCACAAAATCCCCTTCAGCCATTGAAAAGAGTGAATGCTTCAATCATTTGCATAATACTGCTCCTCTTTTGTTTAGAGTGTCGATGATTGTTTCATTTCAGTCACATGGAATTTTTACACCACTCATATTTTGCCACGCTTTCATCCCTCCAATTGATTTGAAAAGGGAAACAGACATCACCTCGTAGATGTTAGAGCGTTGTGTTTCTGGTTTCTAAAGGCACAATGTCTCCATCAACCGCATGTTTAATCCAAAGCTAACAAGTAATCATCGAGTGCTAATAAGCCGGAGTGACAGACCCACTGACGCAGTGACAAAAGTTAGATTTGGAAAATCGAGTGTGTCACCTTTTAATTATCACCAGCTTTATTGCATGACAGCATTTATATCAAATGCTGAACAGAAAATACATCCCACCAGTTAATCAACAAATAGTAAAAAAATAAATAGCTTGGACACTGAAAGTGAAATGCTGTCTGCAATGTGTTAAAACATGATGAGCAGGAAATTAATCGTCAGACGGCATTTTCTGATTTGAAAAATATGCGGTTGGTTTGATTGGTGAAATAGAATGTGGAAACAGTGTTGATGCTTCGATTGTATTTGAAATAGTTCAATTGAATTAAGAATTGTGACATATTAACAAAACATTATGGAGGGAATTGTAGTGTAAGAATTGTTTTAGATATATAGTAGTTATTATTAATAATTTAGTGTGCAATATTTTTGTTGCTGGGAAAAAAACATTAGTGGGAGAGGGGGATACATGTGTAGCTATAACCATGAAATAGTTATGCGTATGTTTATTTTTACAATGATAATAAAATACGGGGGAACAGTAATGTAGTTTTTGGGTCCAATGTTGAATCTATCTGATGCTCAAACAATTACGCCGGATACGGCTTCCACTCACAAACCTTCTGTTATTGGACGACGTATGTGGTCAGTTGTTAATATATTGACCAATGAAATGTTATTTCCTCCATGTGGTAGCAACTATTTTTGAAAAGTATACATGAGTAATTCTAGCAGAGGTAGTGGCCGTTACTCTTAGTACTTTACGATCAAAACAAATCATTGAAAATGTGGGCAAGAGCCCTTATTACAGTGCAAGACTGTGGTATGGGCTGTAAAGAAAAGTAGTCCCATGTTAGCAACCTTTTCACTGTAATTATGCAGTAGGGTATGTTCCCTCCTCATTCCTTCTACCAATTGGTGTCCCATATAAAATAATGACTTTAATTTGTGGTATTTAATGTAAAGTGTTACTAAATTCTAACTCTGTCTGTCTCTCCCTCTCAGGTCCACAGAAAGACCTTAAACCCAGTGTTTAATGAGACGTTTCAGTTCGGGGTGCCGCTGAGTGAGCTACATTCCAGGAAGCTGCATTTCTCCGTGTACGACTTCGACCGCTTCTCCAGGCACGACCTGATCGGTCAGGTAGTGGTGGACAACCTGCTGGACTTCAGCGAGGGCAGCGGGGACAAACCCGTTTGGAGGGACATCGTGGAGGGCACCGCGGTAAGGACAACGCTCTGCTGCAGACATGATTGAAGCGGAAGCCCACGTTAGATTAGATTAGATGGAATTTGAATGAGCCTCGCGGCAATATCAGCCCACTGCAGATTCAAATTATGGGCTTGAGCTGTGGTAAATAAGATAGAACCAGGAATTGAGCTTATCAAACATTAAACAAGTGACACTTTCAATTCTACATTCCAAGTAGAAGAGCATGCATTCATCGTATGAAAATTAATCTGAATTACAGTTTAGAAGAAAGAAAAAATTAATGAAATTCATAAAATCGTACAGCAGTATAAAGCCAAATGGTAAATATGAATACGATAAGATTTGTGCACACGTGGGTACATACCAGTATAATATAAAGCAAATATGTTGATATGTTGTTGTTTACAGAATTAATGAGAATGTATTCTCATTAACAGCTGGACACAGGATGTACATGCATATATACACGTCTAAGATTCAAAAATATAAGTAATTTTAGGGTTTACAAACTAAGAAAATTCAAGTTTTCAATATTCAACAAGCCGTATTGTTATTTCCAAAATTCAACAGATTTTGGATCAGGATTTGGATCAGGTGAAGTCGTAATATCAGGTTCATAATAATCAATAATAATCAACCGAGCCTTCATGTAATCGAATGCTTCTCCTTCCTGTGAGGTTATGTAGAAGTTCAGACGAGCAAATGTAAAGTCTGGAGTTATACGGAGCCGGGGAGTGACCAGAGAGAAAAAAAGAAATGTACCGAGGCCACGTTTTGGTTAAATCGTGCACACAAGATGTAATTTGCTTCACGTAAAATCATTCCTACGCTTTGGTTGATTTGTGAGCAAAAGAGATAGTATAGTATAGTACCTATACAAAGAGCCAACAGAGCAGCCGCTGACCATCGGACTCAAGTCCACCGGTAACCGGTTTTCCAGGGCCTTCCCATTCATTAAGTCAATCGAATCCTCCAAGTCAGCATATTTCCAACGATATAATCAAGCTCCTCGTTCATAGCAAAGTACGAGTATCTGTCCATACAACCACGGTCACGTGCATGAAACAGGTGGCGGCTGTAATGAATGAATTGGCCTTGTGCACTGCCAAAGTTATGTAATTGTTGAATTAGTGCACACAAATTACTCAAAAATCTAAATCATACGAACGATTTAATCAAATTGAAATATATCTCGTGCACACCAATAAGTAAATCGTGATCTCAATATTTATTTGTCTCCCTACGGCCACTCCCGGGCTCAGTGGAAACAAAGTACATCAATTCAGATGGATGATTGATGAAATAAAATATTCCAATGCCACCCATTCATAAGTAATTCCATTTTCAAGATCAAGTGTCTTGTGTTGGTTAAGTTTGCCTTTCCTTACAGGATTCAAATTATGATGGTCTTTACTTTCAAATCGCTCAGAGAAGCATGCACATTATTGTTTGTTGTCTGAAGACCATATACTGCGTAGAGAGGATGAAGAGAACATCTACACTTCAGACTGGAAGTGGTCTGCAGTATAGATTCATTCAGAGTCTGGTAATGTAAAAGCACAGCTCAGAAGAGTCCAGATAGATTCCTGGAAAGGCACGACTGGCCACATCCAAACTTTTTATCACCCACTGCCAAGTAGATTTATACAAAATATTCATAGAACGCTATTAGGAAATTAGACAGAGCAAAGTCTTGAATTGTTTTGGCATGGATATTTCATATATTTAATTCGGTTAAAGTATCAGCCTCTTCGCGTATTCCAGTGTTTCACCCGGGGAAGTATTGATTGGTGAGGTTTAAAGCCACTAAGGGAGTCATCGTGCCACAGTGTGACCTGAATAACAGCGGTGTCATTACTGTGGTGCCACAGACACCACAGGCAGCGGGAAGATCAGTAAATGGAGAAGACAGTGGGGGGGTATAAAATGCCTGGAGAATCGTCACCTCTACTTAACGCTCTCCTCCACTCGGGGACATCGACAGATTGCCATTTGATTCATTTCCAGTGACGGCACTTCCCCTCTGCGTAAACACTCTGCCTGTCCGCCTTAGGATGCCTGCTGTCACCCGCCGTCCGTCACACATGTAGCTCCTCTCTGGCCTAAAACAATCAGAACACAGCGCAGCAAGGACATCTGTCTGTCTGCCTCACTCTGTTTCTGATGCCATGTGTGTGTGATCACACCGTCCTTGCTCCATTTTTGATCCCTCTGTCTGTCTGTCTCTCTGTCTGCGTGTGTGTGTGTGTGTGTGTGTGTGTGTGTGTGTGTGTGTGTGTGTGTGTGTGTGTGTGGTGACCTACAGGAGAAGGCTGATCTCGGAGAGCTTAATTTCTCGCTGTGTTACCTGCCCACTGCAGGCAGACTCACTGCGACAGTCATCAAGGCCACCAACCTCAAAGCCATGGACCTGACTGGCTTCTCAGGTAAAGTATTAACACACACACACACACACATCATGCTGCTGATGACCTCCAGCAAGCAGTCTCTGGGAAGCCAGGAAATGGAAATGACAGAGAACAGCTGTCTAAAAAACAGCCACTGGGGATAGATGTGGATTCCTTGAGTTATTTCAGGTTTATGTCTGGCCCAACATGCAGTAGATATATTTTTCATATGTAAACATAACAAGTAAACATGGTGTCATTTTTTTTGGAATAAAATAATAATTTAAATTCTATTTAGCACCAAATGAAGAAGTTTTCTCCGCCTACAACAGCCTCAACAGAGCAGAATGAAATGCAGCTGCAAGATACAGCATGTTGCGTTCTGACTGAGGAATGCATCCCCATCTTTTGCTGTAAAACCAAAAAGTCTGTTAAAAAAACAACAACAGAGTAAATCACGACCTGAAGTAGATGAAGTGTGTTAAGGGAAGTGCAGAAAAAGTCAATTATCATAAATCTTTGCTAAATAATTCCTGAAGTGCATCGAGCATCGACAGATTGATCGTTTCTAATTTTGAAATCTATAGAATTCAGAAGTTAGATCTATCCTTCAAGACTTAGAAGTGGACTTATGCATAATGAATATACTACCCGAAGCTATGAAGTTAATTACTGTCAAACAAAACAATCTGTAAAAATGAGTTACAATGTGTTCTGTTGCGATCAAAATCAGCTTGCAGGTGTAGCACCAATCATGTCTGCAGTGAAAAGACAAAAACAACAGTTTTACCCGTGAGACAGATGTTAAGAAATGTGATCGCTAAAGCTACTATTGAATTAACGGAAGTATTATAAAGGGTTTTATTCTTTAGTAATCCGTCACTTAAAGACTTGATTGCAACGGCAATTTCCTCTCAGATTAAATGAGATTTCAAACGCTAATGACCGCACGGTGTAATTATTGCCACGGTGATCCCCGGATGATTGCAGTGCCTTGAAGATGCTTTAATATGCAGCTTAAAATGGAGTCGTGGGTGTGTTTGTTTTCCCTGGCTGCTGCCAGCGAGCGGCACATGTTGAATGGATAGCCGAAGTGATTCAACCTGTGCTGCTTTTCTCCCTTTGTGTTCTTAATCCAGCTTTGCCAAGGTGACTTGATTTTCATGCCTTTTATGTGTTACAGACGCGGATACCTGTGAGCACAATCCCTAACAGCGTTTGCAGCTTATCGTCTCCGCTTATCTTTTTCCTCTCTGCTTTCTCCCCCTTTTTCTCTGGCTCCCTCTCTCTTTCTGCTTCACTGCTTCTCATCCCAATTCCTTCTCTTCCTCCCTTCTTCCTCCCCCACTACTCCCTTTTTTCCATACCTCTCTCTTTTCTCATGCCTCCCATTGTCTTCCTCTTCCTCTCGCTCTTATCTCTCCTCCAGACCCGTACGTGAAGGCCTCTCTGATCTGTGACGGGCGAAGGCTAAAGAAGAGGAAGACCTCTATTAAGAAGAACACGCTGAACCCCACGTACAACGAGGCGCTGGTGTTTGACATTCCCAATGAAAATATAGAAAGTGTCTCCATCATCATCGCCGTGATGGACTATGACTGGTGAGCAAGCTGAGGTGTTGTTATATTGTAGCACACTCCGGGGGATTTAAGATGAAAGTGATCATTACTGTGAAGTGTGCTGCTCACTGAATATGTGTCTGCACACAGCAGAGTGATGTTTGCTGTTGCTTTTGTGTCCTCACATTTTCATGGTGTTGCAGCTGTGTTGAACACGATGAGGGCTCCCTCATGAGTCAGACTCTTGGTGGACGTTCCCTGTTTTACACAGACAAGCACCTCATGAATAAGCATGATTTATGCTGATGGAGACGGAAGAAGCGTAACCCTGCCAGTGTTCGTCTGTCTGACGGTTGCAGCAACACTTGGCTGTTTGATGTGTTTGTGTATAGATGCCCTGCCTCCCTATTATGTAGTCTGCCCTCCATTTGGCATCTCCATAGGTGTGTGCTTCTGTATGTTTGTGTTCGTGCCTGCTTCTCCGCTAACATCAAGCTTTTATGCAGGGCTGTGTATCTTCGTGAGCTGCTATTTAATATCCTTCCTCAGCAACTGTACTCTTTACCTGTAGTCAAGGTTGATAAATGAGACTCTGTCTGCCTGTTTCTTACGAGCCCTGTCTCCCTCTCTCTCTCTCTCTCTCTCTCCCCCTGCTTTATTATTTCCTCGCCCTCTCCCTTCCTCCATTCACCTCCCTCTCTGCCTTGTTATTTCTCTCTGTCTCTCCTGTCCTTGCTTCCATCCTTTGCTGCATGTCAGTATTGGTCATAACGAGGTTATAGGGATGTGTCGTGTGGGCAGCGAAGCTGACGGTCCAGGGAGGGAGCACTGGACGGCCATGCTGGCCAATCCACGCAAACCAATAGAGCACTGGCATCAGCTTGTGGAGGTAATGAGCACAGGATCATGTGTGTTTGTGTGTGTGTGTGTGTGTGTGTGTGTGTGTGTGTGTGTGTGTGTGTGTGTGTGTGTGTGTGTGTGTCTGTGTGTGTGTGTGTGCATTCATGTGTCATTTCCCACCACATACGTTATGTTCAGTTCTTCTGTTGGTTCTGGGCCTGATAACCAAAATTATTTTAACAATTGATGATCGTTATTATTAGAAGTAGTGAAAGCAGCAGCAGTAACGTTTTAAGAACAGCAGTATAGTAGTAGTGATATACCTATAGAAGTACTAGTACAGAAACATTAAAGTGTCATGTTCACATAAAAGTTTTTAAGTATTAGCAAAAGAATTTTCTACATTTTCAAATTAAATGAGCTCAATAAGCTGAATGGGCCATTATATAGAACGCATTTTAATTAATTTATATGTTTTTGGGGAATTCATCTGTACCAATGAATCATTTTTAAAAAGCGAATTGGTGTGCTTGCCAAACCTTAATCAAAAGAAAAGCAATTACTAACTGAAGCTGCGAGTTATAAATATAATTCTTTCCTTCTGAAATATTTCTAATATAAGACACAACCAATTAACAAGTAACATTTCAGTGAGATATAGGGATTTGTTTTTAGAAAATGCATCGTGATTATCTTGTTGAATTTTTAGCATTACAGGCATATTATTCCTAATACTAGTGAAATGAAACCAGCTTAAATATGATACCATTTCATCAACCTTTCATTTATTTCAACTCATTGTTTAAAAAGTGTTTCTTTTCATCATGAATAATTAACAATTCTGTATTAATTATCTGTATTTCTGAATCAAAATTTGTATTTCCCTGCAGGAAAAGGCAATTGGTACATTCGTGTCTAAGACTGCTACGGCATCCTCCCCTAAGCCGAACATCGTGGTGGACAGTCCTCACTCCGATTAAAACTGTGAGCCTCTCTTTGTGTCGATCAGACTGTTTCTTTCTCTTATCTGCATGCTTTCACACACACTGTGTGACTACTTTTAGGCAACAGTGCATTGGAATGTACCTCACTAGTCCACATACAATCCAATTTCTCCTTGATTTCTGCTTGCAAACAGGCCTCACTGTATTGGAACCTTGAAGTGCATCCGTATACTGTGCATCAAATGCTCTCCAGTCAGATTCACAGAGGAAGCCTTTAAAGGCATGACCTGTGTGATAAAGTGAAGGCTGTGGTGCCATCAGAAGCATCTGTATAGTCTTGATGTTTTGGGTTATGTAATGCATCCCCCCCCCTCCCTCCACACTTACATTACTGCATAGTGTTTATATATTCTCTCGCCCCCTGCTGTTTCTCTTGCTTAATCTGCCTCTTCTCCCTTATTCTCTTTCCTCAGGTCGTTATCATCTCTCCAGCTCCAGACTTTTATTTTCTTTCCTCTCATCTGTGAATAATTCTCTCCATCAAAGAAAGAGAGACGCGGAGACACTGCTTGTGTCCAACTGCTAGTGCTGTTTTGCTCATGCTAATGAATCCTTCAAGTCCTGCGCAGAACAAACAATATCCATCACAAGCTACACTTTTGAGCATCAGACCACACATTTACAAACACATGCAGACACTAAATGGTACAGTAGGACTGATTTCGTAACTGTAAATGTGGGATCTAGCAAGGGAACAGACACACACAACTTACACACACACACACACTCACACACACACAAATACACAGTTTGCAATATGTGCATATTTCATGTGTGCTTCAGATTAGTGTAGTATTTCATCTAGGAGGAGCGTGATGTAACAAACTTTTCTCGCTTGTTAAAAAAAGAAAAAGAAAGCCATCCTAGAATGGCCATTTCAACCAGGACCAAAGGTTCATGCCCTTGTACAGACTATAAAAGAAGAAAATCACTATGTCGATATTTTTCTTTGCAATATTGGTGTACAGCATCTGCCGTACTGTATGGGAAAACATCTCACACAGTGCTTAGCAGGACAAACTAATTTGAGGTGGATTCTCCCGGCCATTTTGGACGCCTTCTCCAGGCTCCGCATCCTCTTGTTTCAGACTGAACTCGCTTATTTTCCACAGAGGACAGACGACAAAGCGTCCAGTGGTCTTTATTGATGTCAGAGGAGTCGAAAAATGAGGACAGACTCATCGGTTTGAGCATGTTACGCAACCTTGAAATGTGATCCTCTTCCTCATGCTTTTTGTTACCATACTCATGGTGCTCATCAGTATACATGTTTTTTGTTGTTTTTGTGATACAATACACATATATCCATCAGCAAAAGAGTTTATTCATGCCATTTTTACAGTCCACTGAAGATGCGATGGTGTGACTATTTGATCGTCCTCTGCTTTCTGGCCAAACTGACAGACTTTTCCTAGTGTAGGACTACACAGGTTGAACAAAACCTGCCTTTAGGATCGGACCAGCATCTGTTTGGAGTGCACTCGCTAGAGGATGTATCCCACAGGGAAGGATAGCACCACTCTGTTTTATTTTTCTATCATTCCAGGACTGTTTTTCTTTTCTTTTCTCAAGAAGTCATCATCCAGCTTCAACTAAAAAATGATCATGTCCCTGACAAGACTTTAGAAGGACACACATGTCCGTATTGCTTTTATTAGTGTGTTTCCGTGTTTGTGGGCGTTTGTTTTGTATTTGTGCGTGTCTGTGTGTGTGTGTATGCCCGTGTGTCACTGTGACCTTGTGTGTGGCACGTTTCTGTGCTCACTCCCTCCCTCGTCCTTTCTCTGTCTTTGCCTCCCTCGCTCCCCAAATCCCGGCATCCACAGACACAGAAACGCTCGTCTCTGAGCCAAATGTGTCTACTGTCCCGTGTCTTTACAAAGAGCCATTTTGTGTGTGTGTATGTGTGAATGTGTGTGTGTGTACTATACGTGCCTCATTGCACTAGGTTGGGAAACACTGTCTGTCATAGACATTAGTTGGTATTGTCTGTGTCGTAATCAGAAATCAGCTGCCAATCATTCAACCCTCCTCTCCTCTCTAACCCTTTGGCTGATGTAAGTAACTGTGTTGATCGTGTACTTCTTTCAGTGATTTGTGTACTGTATGTCCGAAGGAAAGAAAAGATGGCACAGTGATTGAAAATTGAATTGTTGGGGTGAGTTTACGTGAAGGAATCATTTGTTGCGGCCTACAGATAATGACAAATTTAGATCCCTCTTAAAGCAAGACAACAAGGAGGAGGAGGTGTTGTGAGAAAATAAGCGCCTGGAATTTCTGCACTTCCTGTGAAAAGCGATACAGACTTATGTCTGTCACTGCTACTACGACTGCTACTGTAACCTCAGCAGAACAACAGTACAACACCTCACTACAGCTTCTTGCATCGCTATCGTTGCCGTTTCTCTCTCATCCTCTCACACACGCCGTCTGTGCAGGATCGTGTGTGTTTCAGGGTGGGGGATCTAGTTTCGTTCTCTTACTCACCGGCGTGCTTGATCGGGTATACGGGAGATGACACATCCCGCATCATACCTGCAAGTATTCTGTGTGCTGCTGGGGGATTATCGACCAGCTTGTATAAGTAGATATGGTATTGATTCATTGGTCTCAAGGCCCCATAATTCTCTCTTTCCCAGCCTTTCTCTCTCTCTCTGCTGGTGTCTACCCTATTTAGTCCTTGTGTTACTGCCTGGCGATAGATTACAAAACTCATTGTGGAACCAGCACATTCCCTTATTCTCTCTCCCCTCCCTCTCTTTCTGTCTAATTACTGTCTGATTACTCATTCTCTCATTTTGTTCTACAGCAATCCCCCCCCTCACTCTACCTTCCCCCTCACCTATCCATTTCTCTCTCTACTTTTTTTCTATCGCTCCCTCTGCTATCTCACATCCCTCCATCTTGCCCTCTTTCTTTCTGTGTATGACACCCCCCTTCCGTCCTCTCTATTCTCTCTCGCTGTCTTGTCGTGTTAGTGCAGTTCTGAATGGTCATGGGGAAACATGTTTGCATGCTTATATTAACATGAATGATGTCAACTTGATGCAATGAAGAATTATATAAGTGATGCTTTAAGCAAAATCTGACAATGAACTTGATACTAATACTACTAATGACGACTAAATGGAGACCCAGCAATTGTTTATCTCTGTGGTCAAAAACAACGATGATGAAAAAACATTGTTTATGCTGTATTTATCTTTCTTGAATTGGTATTCTTTTTGATTTTCAATTGTTTTTTATATATATAATTTGTTCAAGAGGTTTACTTTTTTATTGGTTAAGGCTGAGAAGTTGATTGAGGGGTTCAGTCAGGGCGATTGTTTCCGTCGGGACAGCTGTGCCAGGGCGCAGGATATCGGTGAATGTGTAAGTAACGGTGTGGCTGAAGCAATGGTCATGGAAATAAATGATATGTATCATCCAGCGTCGTGTTTCTGACTTCTTTTCATCCACTGGGTGGGTAGGCAGGAGAGGTGGTGAAGCTACTGTCACACATCCCAGGCAGTGTGCTATATTTATATTTTGCAAGGCCCTGGGCATTTCCGATGTACACAGTCTATTTTTGACTCAGGCATGGGAGGTAAGACGCTGTACCTGGACAGAAGCAGCCTGAACACAACTTTGTTTTCAGCACTAAGCTCTCTTACTTTCTGCTGTGCATTACTGTAAGTCGTGTGCAATTATTCAGCCACTGTGTCATGAATTCTTTATTGTGGCTGCATTTTGCCTAAATGCAAAATGCAGCACTGCTGCCTGCCCTGTGTGCCTTGCTCAATCTGGCCTATACCTATTTCTACACTTTTTAAAAACTCATATTTGTCATGTGGCTATTATCTCTCTCAAACTAATAGTGACCTGCAGCTCCAGCACTTCAGCAGAGGGAGGACGAAGACTGAGCTCAGATGTGCAGGGGAATGACAGAGAAGGAGGAGTAGGAGAGGATGAAACAAATGAAGGATGAAGAGCGAGAGAATGCCAGAGTGGAGGAGGAGGAGGACACAAATGGGAAAACCTGGAGAAGAGAGGGGTATAGCTACATACAGGATGTGTGTGGAAGTGGAGACAGGAGGTGGAGGAGGATAGCTCTGTATATAGACACACTCATCACGGGGCACCGGCAGCATACTGCCAGTGTTAACAGTTCAAGAAGAGCAAAACACACACGCGCACATACACACGTGACAACGCACCAGTTAACGCTGTAGACTTTTGAGAGAAAAGTGGAGGGGGGGGGGGGCTGCTGTCTCCATGGCAACGTTCCCACCATGCAGAAAAAAAAAATCATTTATTCGGAAAGACATTTCACTCAGTTCAGTGAGCTGAAAGAGGCAGAGAGGGAGGGGGAGCAAGTTAGAGACTGGGGGAGGTGTGTGCACTCGAGCTGTTTGTATCACACTGGAGGGATTTATTTAAAGTAAGCTGACAGAAAGGCATTAGCTCTTAATATATCTGATTAGATTCCATAGTCATTAGGATTTCCCTGCAACAGCTTTGGGTGATACTTTGGTGTTACAATTGTCTTGACATCTGCCCTCTAAATGTACATCTATGTGATGTTTAAATTCACTTCGATGACATTACCTGCAGCACCTACACATTGGGAAAACCTTTCGTGACTGAAACTCCAAACTTTTGTTTTCTCATCTTAAAAAGCGCTGCGCAGAGGGAAACCGACCTTTTTATAAGAGCACTTATTATGCCACGCATACCGTTTTTAACATTTTTTTCAAACACTATAAATAATACCCAAAACCTTTCAAAATAATGAATTCAATGAGCGCATGCAGGAGCTGGTCCCCAGGAGCTGACCTTCTCTAGACATTGCTTTCATGAATGAACTTAATGAGATTCACCGAACAAACAGAAACTTCTGTGAAACATCCTTTGACATTTCACCTCTGCTGTCATGGCCTCAAATTAGAAATGGAAGTTAAAATGCAGGCCCTTTTCATCACTCAAGACTGCTACTGCACAGTGTCGGTGCCAGACTGGATTGAAGAGCCCCAGAGACTGGCATGAGAGGGTACAGCCCAAACACTCTGGGTTCTTCTGGTAACCCATGTCAGTGTATCACCACCTGGACCTCGCAGGCATGGAGCAGCCAAGGCAGCGACCATATTTCTCATTCATATTTTATTACGTCGTTCTCTGACCAACACAAAAAAAAATACAAAAAGAGAAAACATTGTCTGGTTTTCCAAAAGGCACTTCCAGAGAGCAGGCTTCCTGTAATTGCTTGGCAACTGCTGACACTGTGTGTGTTGACAGACATATACAAATCTTCACGAACCATTCTATCAGTTTGATTTTGGCCACGAAGCTCAGTCAGAATAAAAAAGCTCTGTGTATGTGGGCATAAAACTTCCCGAGGAGAAACCTTTCTTAGGCCCTGTTTACCGATGCCTGGATAAAAAAGCCGCTTGAGCCCACATGTTCTTGCCCTTCCTAGAATTTGGGTTAAAGTGATAGGAGCATTGTTTCTGTTGGAGGTGAGTTTGATGAGGTCTGGAGCCCTTTGCTCAACGCTGTGCTGACTGTGATATGCTGTTGTTGGACCCACAGAAACAGTGCCGGAATGGTTAGCCGCTGGTGCATAGCGCTGATCTGACAGCAGGTTAATATGCTGATTGCTGCTGTAGTCATTACGCTCTGTTTCTATTTTCAGCGCTGAGGATTTGGAGGGGATGGGTGCTGAGGAGAAGATCTTGAATGGAAAAGCTATGATAGGGAACTCACGCACACCATCTAAACCTGACAACCAGGTTCATTGTTTCAAGTAGCAAATCAGCAACATTTTAGGTCCATTTAGATATCATTAAGATAATGGTTAGAGGGTACATTTTTCTAAGGAAGTCCATCAGTCCTTCAGAACTATTGTCCCTTGAGCTTTTATGTAACTTTACTCAGTCTAAATATATACATACTGTACATACCAAGGCCCTAAGTTACTATCTGTAACGTTGCCTCTCTGATGAAGACCAGACTGTAGATATTTGCTGACATCTTCTGGATATCTGGTTCAACAGCACTTAGAAATCACGAGTGTTCTTGCAGAAAGCTCTGTTTCTAACTTTAAAGAAGAGAATATTATTGTTATAATATTGATACATTTCCTTTTATTTTTATGTGAACACATCTTGCATTATTTTCTCATAGCCCCAGCCAAACGGAAATATGTTCCCGGGGATATATCCAGAATGGGCTGATCCTTGAATGGTGCATGTTTCAAATGTCACCTCATTTTCTATGTGCTCACTGTAAGAAGCATGCTAAAGGTCATTAATCAGAGAGGGCTGTGGTTTGGCAGGTCTTTCAGCAGCATCAATTCTGCGCTGTCCACATAATGTCAGGAACGTGTTCCGTGTTCATGATTAAAATCTGTCCCCACCAGAGTATCAGACCAGTACTGGCTGCGCGTCAAATCAAACATGTTTGTTCAATAAGACAAACCTGAACATGGGCAAAACTGATGATCATGTCTCTGTAAGTGTTCTCTGTTTAAGTCAGGTGCTAATTGTGTAGTGCTAGTTAATATTCTCAGTTTTAACCTGAAAAAAGGTCCCTGGCTCTGTCTATCTGAAGATGGCCATTAGATTACAATGCAGATGTGATAACAGCTGACCTCTCTGCCGAGCAGAGCACTTTAGAAGAGTGAGGAGACAAGATATCATTCAGAGATGACCTCCTGCATCCAAGCTTCATTTACTCTAAATGTGAGCATCTATTAGGTTCCTTTGTTTTGTAGTGTACGAGCACTAGCAGCTTGCTCGATATGTAGCCACGGAAATAGAATACATTTAAATTCCCTGGATGCACAAGATAGAAAGCTACACCCATTTAGCTCAAGAATATTAGGCATGCTGATAAAGCAGTGAAGGTTTAGGGCCAGAATAATTTCAAATCTGCTGCAATGTTATGGACCGTCCAGACATCTTGACGCCTCCTCCAACTCTCATTGTTTGACTATTTTCTGTTTGCCACTGCCTTTATTTAGTGCTATTCATTCATTCATTCATTCATGTCACTGTTTTTATTCACTTTGATTAGGTTTGAGCACATTTGTATCTTGTATTTGTCTTAGTCATTTTAAATCATATTTTGTCATTATTTGTTGTTTTGTCTGTCCTTTAACGTTATATCTTGTGTTTATGTGATGTTTTTATAAAACCTGTTAAAATTGCCTTATTATGCAAATGAACATAACTTACTTGCAATGGGTGACATGACAAACATAAGCTCGTGAAAAAGATTGTTTTCAATACAACAACAAAAAACAACATTTATAAAATACATCGAGATTGGTTCAGGGACGTTAACTGTCTGTGGGAGGCAGCACCCCGCCACAGAACGTTTTATATGCACAAAAATAAAAGACGAAGAAGAAAACCGTAACGTCACATTTTGTGGGCGGGTTGTAATTTTGTCACTTCCGCCAAAAATACAACAAATGGCTCATGTTAGCATCTTGTGTGGTGGGAGCTAATTTCAAACTTGTTTAACGTTATATTTGAGTTTGGCTAAGTGATCTTACGATTCGACTGGCAGCCGCAAACCACCAGGTCAGTCCACACCACTTTCTAGCGAGATGGCGTGCAAGTTAAGGCTTTAGTTAAAATGTCTAGCTTAAATCGCTCACTGACAATTACCTGCCCAGCACCGGGCCTGTGTTCATAGAGCGTCTTCTTCATGCAGAAAAGAGCTCGCGAGCGCTTTGTTTTTAATGTTTCTATGACAACAGTATCTTGCTGTCACCACTCTCCCAACCGGTGTACGATGGGCTAGCTTCGCGTTCGCCTCTTTGCCTTTTACCAGCTATATATGGGCTACTATGCATTTAGTTTCACATTGTTTCACCAAGAGCACCGAACGGAGGATACTTCCTTCATACGCTGTATAGTGAGCCTGTCACCGCTCAGTCTGACAGCCGTTATGTTGGAGCAAGTAGGACGATGACGAGAGCACAACACTCTCCAGCAACGTTCAGTCTCCACCCGGTGTCTAAAATATTAAGTTTATTATAGACAGACACAAAACGAGCTTGTCCTCCGTTTACTACAGTGAGGTCAACAGCGCTTTTCCTCTTCACAGAACTGGAAAAAAGACGCTCAAACCTCTGAGATGATTCGTTTTGCAATGGATTTAGTGGGATTAACGTTATCATTTCAGCCACAGTGCCGGTAGCTACGTATCACTTCCTCTCGTGGGTTCAGCTAACTTTGATGCAAAAGTCAGAGCTTATTTGAATACAACCTCACTTCTTATAGAAAGGCTTTATTGTTGACAGAATACAACGAAAGGAGCGAGACTCCTGGTCAGTGCTATTAAAAGACACAGGGAAAAACGCCACAAAAAACAAGTTTCATAATAATAAGTGAAATAAATAAATGCAATATAATTGTCCACTAGAATAAATGCAATTATTGCACGAGTATAATTGTAATTCTTCCACTAGTATGAATGTAATTATTACGCTAGTATAAATGTAATTATTGCCCTAGTATGAATGCCATTATTGCATTAGTATGAATGTAATTATTGCATTATTATGAATGTAATTATTGCACTAGTATGAATGTAGTTACTGCACTAGTTTAGTTTATTAACTGGATCCCCATTAGCTGACGCCTTAGCGGCTGCTAATCTTCCTTGGGTCCACAGAAAGGACAAAATGTAATACATGCAAAACGTGCAAAACATGACGTGAAACAAACAGTTAAAAATAGTACAATCAGAAGTTATCACTCAATCATTTACTGCACTAGTATGAATATTGGTGAGCTTGGATGCTTGTAAAGTGGTGCTGCTCATCTCTCCTTGTTGCTGTGTTACTTTGCGTTGGAGTTTACAACTTACATTCAGGAAATAAATGCAGTCCCTAGTGCTTACAGTTGTAACACAGGTACATTCCCTGCAGTGGAAACGCCCTAATAAAAGATGCTCAGCTATACGGTGGAGGTCTCTCATTTAGACTTAGACAAACATGTTCAATCTGTCCTCTCTTCATGGTTGCAGGTCCAGCACTCATGGAGCCATCCACTAAGCCTGCGACCAACCAGGTGGCTGATGTGGTATTTGTCATTGAAGGGACGGCAAACCTCGGACCTGACTTTGAATCTCTCAGGAAAAATTATATACTGCCGGCCATTGAGTAAGATCATAAAGACACTCCTCCTTTGCTAAGTTATTCCTTCATTAATGTTGTCATAAATGCATCTGTTTTATTTTATTTACTATAGATATTTCAATGGAGGGCCCCCAGCAGAAACTGATTTTGGTGGAGATGTGAGTGTTTCACCCTTCCTTTTAAAATTTTTTTTTTTTTTTTTTATTGTTTGTCAATAGTTTCAGAAGGTAAATCTTAGAAAAGCGTCTGTTAATATTGCTAAGATAAATATTCCTGTTACTTTTGTCCTTCTAGTATGGAGGGACACAGTACGGCCTCGTGGTGTTCAACACAGTAGACTGTGCACCTGAGTCATATGTCCAGTGTCACGCACCAACTAGCTCTGCCTTTGAGTTTGTGTCGTGGATCGACAGCATCCAGTAAGTTATTCAAATCATTTACTTGATTATTACAAAGTTGACACTTTTGGCGGTTTGACATTGCTTTTAACAGATAAATGATTCAGTAAATCTTCAACATTACCCTGTTTCTCCACACAGGTTCATGGGAGGTGGAGCAGAAAGCTGTAGTCTAATTGCTGAGGGACTCTCTGTGGCCTTGCAGCTCTTTGATGACTTTAAGAAGATGAGAGAGCAAATGTAAGGCGGCCTGTTTGGTTCACACTGCTCACTAATTCCGTGGAACAGTCTACACATTTTCAAAGTACAATCTGTGCCCACCAATGAAAGGATCATGACTAAGCATTGCTCTATTAAAATGTGTTTAACTCTTAATATATTACAGCATGGAAGTGTGTCCTGTTTGGCCATGTAGTGGAATAATCTTCCGGAGTCCGTCTTTCTCTGCATGAGTTTCTTTATTCCAAAGAAATGAGCCTGTAGTCTGCAGAGTACAGCGCTGATTGATACACACACTACACTGGCTTATACACACACACACACACACAAACTAGTGATTCTTCCTTTAGCCCGTCCTGTTACCTCCCTTTACTAGGTTCTTCGGGGGTTTCCACTTTTGGGACTTCGTTCACAGCTTCTGGTGTTATGTCAATCAAATACAGTTAAACAATGGCCGAACTTCTCCCGCTCTGATGCAAGTTGTGTCAAGGGTAGCACAGGATTACCTTTTCTCCACATGGTTGTTGAGCAATTGTTGACCCAAAGGGGAGTATCGAGGATGCGCTGCACACTCTTTGGAAGTCCCTACGCTTTTTGTCAATATATTATTTTCCTTATATCATGATCAGTGAATGTTGGTACGTATATGTTTTGTATGGATGAATAGTGTCAGTCAAAAGTTATGGATCCACTGTCATGCTTGTTGCATATAAACCACTACATAATAAGGGATACTATGAACAGGATTAAGTAAAATGTAACTGAAAACACAGGCAATGTCCTTATACCTTTTCTTTCGTATGAGTCCAGTACCACTGTCTAATCTAATGGAGAGTCTTTACAGATGTGCCTTACTCAGAGCTTAGAACCTTCTTTCCTAAATGAAATTGGGGACATGCAGAATAAACATAATAATCTGTGCCATATTGAATAGTAAACTGGATAAGTACATGATGAATATTTCAGATCAAAAGTTGTTAGATCTTATTGTGGCCCACTTTGAACCCCTGGACAACCTGTATTACTGAGATTCATGTGTTCACTAAATTATCCTGGGAGGAGAAGCTGAATCTGGGTAAGCCTGAGCTGCAAATCATTCACAGGGAGTCATGTTTTACAAAGTAGTAAACTCTGTGTGAGCCATCAAGGTAACGGAACCTTGTTTACGGACAAAATTGTAGTCGTTTATTTTGTCTCTCTGTTTGAAACCATGAAAAAATGCAAGCTCATCCTCCTCTAAGTGGCAACCGCCACAGCAGTGCGTTACCTGTAGTTGCTCTGATCATGTTGTTTAAAGGCCATGGAAATATCCTCCAAACCCCAACATTGAATTCAGGTTTTAAATGAAATCCCTCACTCGTAGTGATGGAAATGTTTTTGCTTTCTGTTTCCTACATTTGCCAGAGGTCAAACCCACAAGGTGTGTGTGCTTCTTTGTAACTCTCCTCCATACCTGCTTCCTGCGGTGGAGAGTGTCAGCTACACCGGCTGCACAGCAGACAACTTGGTCAAAATCATCAGAGATGTGAGTCCACTTATATTGTCTCCATCAGGTACTTCGTTGTGTATGACAAACTTAATTTGCGTCAATATTTGTGTTATGAATGGGGTAGTATCAGTGGTATTTGTATTTGCTTCACTTTATTTGATTAGGTCAAAAGCATAATGGACATTGAATACATTTCATTTTCATATTTCTTAGAGAGGAATTCACTTCTCTGTGGTGGCTCCTCGGAAACTACCTGCTCTACGGTCTTTGTTTGAGCGGGCGTCTCCAGTGGGAGGTGCGGTCGAACCCCATCCAGACTACAGTCAGGACCCCTTCCACATGGTCCTAGTCAGAGGCATCTCGCTTCCTGGTGAGAAACTACATTGAACACGCATTTTTGTGGGGGCCATCTTTATTCATCCCAACAAAATGCCCCTGATAAAAGAGCTGGCATTAATGTTGTTTGTCATCGCCGTCCATGCATCTTTTTTTGTGTCTGTGCTTTTCAGTGTGGCACTAAATTTGCCTTTTTTATTATGCATTTTCTCTGAGGTAGCAGACTTCCCTCCAACCTCTAGTCTGGTTTTGATTATTTCATTTTGACCTGTTTCCTGTTCTATCATCCCGACTAATATGGTTGTAATTTGCTAATTTCATGTGTGTTAACTACAGCAGACGATGATGTGATTGTTCATGTAAAGTCATTCTTTAGTTGGTGGTAGCTTCAGCAGTTGTAATTAAAGACTTGAGCTATTCCTACGGGTTACTCTACACCTTTCTGTGAGCAGGCAGGAATTCCTTGGTGAATTTGTCTTATCCGTCACATTTAGCAAAGCACCATTTTACTCCCACATTGGGAGCATTCTTAAGTTTACATCTCAGAACTATGTAAAAAGTCTTAAGCTCATCCCACTGGCTGTCTCCAGTTTCCTCAGGTGGAGGACCTGGGCCGCTCAAACCTGTCCTTCCTCCTCAGCCACTGCCTGTCAATCAGCCTCTTGGTGGAGCTTCACAACCCCCTCCACCCATGATCCCAACCCACCCTTATCAGGTAACGGGCAAGTAGCCACACAGCATAAGGCGAATTCCTGCCGCCTGCTTTTGGCTCAGTTTCAGACAGTGGTGTTTATGTTCCTTCCCTAAAACTTTGTACCTGGCATTGTCTTCCTTTAATCTGCTTGCTGACAGAATACAGCCCCAATGACTGCTGCTCAGGTGGCTGCACAGATGGCTGTGGAGGCAGCCAACAGCCAGAAGAGTCGCTGTGAGTTACCGGTGGACTCTGTGGGCCTTTTGTGAACAATTCATGTTAGCCGAGCTTTTAGTTGTGGCGTTTCTGTCTGCATACTGTATGTGTGACTGTGTCTGTATTTTTTTGTTCCCGCTGCCTCCTCCAGTCCCGGGACTGGTCAACCAGGGTCCTTCGTTTACCAGTCAGCCAACCATCCCGTCAGTCGCTGGGGTGAAGCTCAATCAGCCCAGCATTGCAACAGTCACTACATCAACACAGCCCATGATGCCACAGCAACAAGCTCCTCCCAATCAGCCAGTCCCACCCCCAGTACAGCCAGTACCAAATCAGCAGCTGCAGATACCACCTCAGCAGCAACCCACTGTGAATCAGCCCACAGTGCCTTCAGCACAGCCCAACATGGTAAGTTCTATAATACCATCAGTTTTGTTGTTGTTGGACAGAGCCAGGCTAGCTGTTTCACCCTGCTTCCAGTCTCTGTGCTAAGCTCAGCTAACTGGCATAGTTTATATTTAATGGAAACATATGAAGGTGGTATTCATCTTTTTAATTTAACACGAGTCCAACTTCTCCTTTAAAAATGCAGGACGTATTCTGAAAAATGCATGCATTGCTGCCTTATTAAATTTAAGACGCACCCTTTTAGTGATGTTTATCCATTCTGTTTGTAAAACACAGTGAAAACACAATGGATTCAGGTCAGGCAAAGCCCCACATTACGGGCCAATAAGTTCCTGTAGTGGAAAAGAGCTATTGGAGAACTGTGGCATCTCTTTACTGCATGCTGACACTTTAACAATAATACCAATTGTCTTAAGGGGATCTTATAGTTACAAAATTCCAACCAAGGTTTTGATGCATCTCTTGCACTGTAAATTCAAATTAGATTATGCAGATATTCAGCTTGTCTTGCTCTAAATATTTTACTCCAGCTCCATTAAATGACACCATGTTGAAGTTTCATTAATAATTGTTTGCGTTTCTCAGTGTAAAAGGGGTGTGCTGAAGACTTGATTTGGTATTCTCAACCCCTCGTAAACACTATCAATGTTTAAATGGTATTAATATTTTCAAATGTAAGTGGCCCTGCTCATGTTAGATATCAGACGCGTAAGTCTGTGATGCTGTACTGCCAGCAGCCTAGAGCTGAGTTTGTAGACTAACACTCATTTAACAAAATGAATTTTAAATGTTTGTGCTACTATCGGATCAAAAACAGAAGATGTTCCCTTTTTTCCCTAGAAAATCATTTTGGGTAGTGTCAGTGTTGTTTTCTTCTCTGTTTTCCAATTCATTCAATCATTTTTCTCATGTTGATGTAAAATAAACTGTCTAAAATTTGCAAAATCTATTATTTAATGATGTCCCACATGAATCCGCTGTAAAGAATGACATGCTTTGTATTCATCACTTCATGAAAGTCATCTGTTTAGTCTACAGTCAGTGTCTTTGTTTCATTTAAATTGACAAGGACACCTGTAATTCGAACTGGCAAAGGGATCAAACTGTACTGGTCCACTACATGTAACCCCCCCCCCCCTTCTGTTCTCTTGACAGCCTGGTGTGTCTGGAGCTCCGGGCAATGCAAATTCAATTGGACAGCAGCAAGGTGTGGCCAATAAGATTGTAGCATGGACCGGTGTCCTGGAGTGGCAAGAGGTAATACCTTGTGAAAAGGTCTGATTTTGAATTCCCTGAAAATAAATCTGTGAAATAAAGCACTTCAGTCACTTATAGTACGGACAACTGAACATGAAATGGTTAGTAGGGTTAAAACTCAACGTTTAGTCCTCCAGTTCAAGTGGACAGAAGTCAGTTAAAGGAATCGTTCAACATTTCACAAACTGTGTTTATTTGCCGTCTTGCTGAGAGAAAGATTGATACCGCTGTCATGTCTGTACTGTAAATACGAAGCTGCAGCCGGTTAGTTCAGGTTAGCATGCACACTGGAAACACAACAGTCTGCCTCCCAGCACCTCTAAAGTTCACACATTTTACAAACATGTTGTAGCTCTTTCTGTTTAATGTACAAAATGAACATTTTTGTACGCTTTAAAATAAATGTTTTGTGTTGTGTCATTTTAATTTGTAAAAACAACAAGTTGTGGCTTTATGGGGGATCATGTGCAGGAGTTTTTTCTTGGCCAGGCGCAGTAACTTTCCAGAGCCGGTTGCCTGGCCAGCTCACTGTGACAACATCACGAGATACAATGTTTTAATGAGTGAGCTTGTAAGAGGTCCTGGTAGGTGGATTTTATTACCTTTCAACAGAGCCGGGCTAGCTGCTGTTTCGATTTTTTTCAAGCTAACAGGCTGCCGGCTCCCTTTTTATATTTATCTAACAGATATGAGAGTGCTATTGATTTCATAGTTCAACTCTGAGGAAGAAAAGAATCCGTGAACTATTGTGTTAGTTAACTTTGTTGTCTTTGTGGCCTGATGTCCCAGCTGTGAGGACTGGAGTTGGGAGTCATTGCCTTGCCAACATGCTGTGAGCATCACCACTGTCTAGGACCGAGCACTGTTGTGGGTCTTAATAATAACCGCTCATTGATTATCGTACAGTATGATTAATTGCACATTATTTTGCCGCCTCACTACTAGTGCTTTAGCTCAGGGTCAAATCAATGTAGTTTGCAGTTGCTGAGGCAGGAAGATGGATGCTAATGGCTTTCATGCGACACTCACGAGGCCTTCGAATGTTTGCGTTTGTGGACCGACTCGGATCAATCGCCTCTTATCGGCTATAGTCTCATTCTCCCCGTTGTGTTTGTCAAAATGATCTAAGTCAGTGAAACGGACAGGAAGGCAAGTGGGAAGCTCAGGGAACTCTAAATCTAGCCTGCGAGCACGTACAGACACAAGCAACCTGAGTGTGCAGATCAGCAGCACCAAGCATTGCTCTTAATCTGCTACTTCCTCCTCCAGTTCACTCATTAGGCTTTCAGCTCTGTAAGTGATTCTGCTGTGGAGTAATCTGTAATGTTGAGGAGAATTTCACTGCAGACACTGAAACTCGTTTGAAGAAATGGCTGTTGATGAAAACTCTCACAGAGGATGCCAGCACACTTGGCTGGCGCTTGCTCCGAGTACAGAGTTATCAATATGGTTCTCCCGGTTTGGCTGAATTTCAATCTGTTAATTCCCGAAAGCTTTATTAGTTTAAAATGTGGGGTAAGTTTCCCAAATGGTTCTGCTCACATTATTCCTTTAATCTGCCACTAATTTAGGTAATGCATTTTGAAGATGATTGTTTTGTTACTGTTCACATTTGAAATAGATAACCCATTAGTCTGCAGAGGAAACTCAGCACAATACATTAGCAATGGACAGCACAGGGACTACAGTAGGCCTGACTAACATGTGATTGATCATTGATCCTTCATTGATGCTCTGGAGATGAAGCGTGCTGGCGGTTTTCCCAGTGTGATTGCAGCATTGATGCACTTAGAAAGTAGTTCTTTATGTCTTTCCTTCCTGACATTTTACTAAGGAACAGGTTATCTGCAGATCTTTGAAAGACCATCCATCCGGCCATTTTTTAAATTGCTTGTCCTGATTGGGGTCACAGTGGCAAAAGGGTGAGCTGGGCAGCGCACCACATGTTCTTTTCCTCAACAATATCCTCCAACTTCTCCAAGCTCCTCTGGAAGACGTAATCCCCCAGCATGTCCTGGGTCTTCCCTCGTGTCCCCAGCAGTTGTTCATTTCCAAAGCATCTCCAGAAAGAGACAGAAAGGAGGAAATCCTTAGCTCACCACAAGTGTAATCAACTGGTCACAACAGCAACGTCTGCACGTTTAAATGTGTTACAAGTACCTGCAGTAATGCGTTTCCTTGAGCCACTGAGAGGGCCCCATACTGCCACCTGTAGACCAGCAGCATAGTGTGACACCACTGGCAGAACCTTTTAAAGCAGAACAAACTGTAAAAAAAAAAAAATGAAACACAATCAGGATTAATGCTTCATTTTAAATTATTTTATTGTGTTTGCTCTATATTTTTTTAACTCTTGTTTGGTCTAAGGGCAATATTTAAAAGATTACTCAACAGTTATGTGTGATTTTAAGTTGTGTGCATTGTGCTCCTCCAGGTGTCCTTCAGGCTCACAGTCTAACTTTCCTCTTCTTTTTGTGTCCCACCTCACTGCCCCCCCCCCCCCCCCCCCCCTTTCCTGCAGAAGCCTAAAGCCTCTTCCATGGATTCAACCACCAAACTAACACGCTCGCTGCCATGTCAAGTGCATGTTAACCAAGGGGAGAATCTGTGAGTAGCCAATCAAACCCTATGGACGTTATCTAGAGGGGGATTGTTTTGTGCACACAGTTCACCGTTGCCATTTTCTCTCCACACAGAAACACAGACCAGTGGCCACAGAAGCTCATCATGCAACTCATTCCACAGCAACTACTGGTGAGACCATTTTTGTTTAGTTTTGTGAAAGTATCGTTTATAAATGATGCCTAACTAAGTCCTGTATTTGTAGACCACCTTAGGTCACCTCTTCAGGAACTCTCGAATGGTTCAGTTTCTCTTCACCAACAAAGACGTGGAGTCGCTGAAAGGCTTGTACCGCATTATGGCCAATGGCTTCGTGAGTTTTCACTCTATTTCCTGAGATTAAAATGATGTGTGTTCCCTCCATGTCCCCGATCGTATCCATCATTCAGTGTACCGCAATACATTTTCCATGAGTGGCAGCTGAGTGCAGGTCCCACCTCTGTCCAGTAGTTGGCCTGAAACATGAAGCTGTGTTGCAGTGTTGTGTTAAAGACTGTAGAGGGGGTTCCAGGCCATGCATTTAGTCACTTTCAAGCCAGATTGTATGATTTTTAAACATGTTCTGCCATCAATTCAGTCAAAAACCTTTGAGTTGTTTAGATTCAGTTCCAGAAAGCCAGCATGATGACAGAGGTTGTGTCAGTGTGGTGCATTGTTGATGAAGTAATACCACTGAGGCATAGCAGAGGCATTAATCCTATTCAGTCCAGCTGAGCTCTGCCTCTTTGCCTGAATGTGATTTACCGCCCAGTGAATCCACAGTATGAGTTAAGTTAATACCATTTGCATTACATTTATAAAACTGATATGTTTGATTGGGCAAAGGAGCTCAGGAGTACGTTCTGTCCCCAAGCCCGAGCACATCCCATAATTCTGACGGTGTCCCATGTCACGGTCTTAATCTGCCCTTTGACCCTCCCCTGCAGGCCGGCTGCGTCCACTTCCCTCACACTACGTCGCCCTGTGAAGTGCGGGTGCTGATGCTGCTCTACTCGTCCAAGAAGAGAATATTCATGGGCCTCATCCCCAACGACCAGAGCGGCTTCGTCAACGGAATCCGGCAAGTCATCACCAACCACAAGCAGGTCCAGCAGCACAGAGCGGTGAGTGGTGATATCCAGGAGGAGGAGGAGGAGGGGCTGGTGGGAAAGAGAGGAAGGCGTCAGCGGGGAGGCGATAACGAGGAGGCATCATTGAGGAGCACCGGGGAATTGAGGTGCATTGTTTACGGCATTAAGGTGCATCGTTATTGACATTTCATTTAGCGCGTCCACTATCTTCACAGCAGCGTCTCTCACTCTAGCCAAGGCTAATGGGGCTAGCATTAGCTAAATTTCTGTTGCTCTCCCACCTCATTGCCTCTGCTTAAGTGAGGGTAATGTAGACGCAATACATACAGCATGCATTCTTTATTTTGAATTGGTTCAAATAGATTAGTCTCTTTAACACTGTGCAGTGTTTATTGTATAGGTTGTTGTTCATGCACTGTGTGAACATGCATTTTGAGCAACAGTGGCAGTGTAATATTATCCCAGCAGTTTAAGAATACCTTCATCATGTGATGTCGTCAGTTGATGACTTCATAAAAACTGAATATACGCTCACTGGTTGCTCCGTCCTCTGCTGTAGTTTGTCGATGTAGATTCGGCTTTAAACAAAGCACAACCGGGGTAGATGTAATGTTTTTTTAACTTCAGGCAGCCCAGATGTTAACATGAAATGAGATGCGCTAGGAGAGGCGATGGAGTGTGTGTTAGTCTTTAGGGACGGGATAAGGAAAGGAGACAAGGCCCCTCATCCCAGCCTCACCGCTTATTGCATCCAGTGAGGACTGTTGAAACAATGCAGCATCCAGTCACAGAGAAGCAGCAAGTCTCCATTTAAAAATGAAGCTGGCTGTCTTGGTTTACATGAGTTAGATTACATTTTGTCCTCGCAGTCTGCTCTCATCAACGGTGATGGTGCTTGTTTACTCACCCTACTAATTTTATGTCTTAATTTAAGCGCTTCAGCCTTATATGTTACTTGACGCCGTGTGTGCCTCAGCATCAGGGCATTGAGAGGAGGCAGAAGACATGAAATTGTAATGAATATGTTTTTCATCACATATTCAGTGCTGCATTGCTAATAGGGAGTGGCTACAGCAATCTTAATGTCATTCAAATTTCCAGTTGGCCCGGTAGCGCAGGTTTCTCTGTGCAAAGCGCTCGAGTGGCGTTCTTCAGTTTGTTCTGTTTACAGCAAGATAACGTTTTATATTTCTCCCTGAAATGTGATGGGTTAAAGACAGAAGATATATCATACACAGGAGAAGAGAGACGGAGTTTAGCTTTGTTAGTTCCTTCAAAAGACCTAAAGCTGTTATTGTTGGTCGGATAACACACCGTGCATTAGCTAAATCCCAGGGTGGTTTCTCCAGATTCAGTAAGATGGATGGGTGGAGGTGTTTTTCTATCGCGATTTATTTTTTTTCCTAGCTCTGTAGTTAATAATTAGTGCTTGAAGGAGGGCTGAAACGCCCCTCAGTCTTCCTCGTCTCTCCCTAAGTGTAGAAACACACACACACACACACACACACACACACACACACACACACACACACACACACACACACACCAGCACCTGCATAGCGCAGCTAAGTGCTGCTTGTTTCAAATGTTGCCTTTCTAAGCAGTTATCAGTCTCCATATTGCAACTTTAATACAGAATTAAGCAAATTAAATATGCAATGGGCTCAGTACATCTTCAGAGTGTTAGGAGATATCCCTAAATGATCAGGACCTGCAGGTGTGTTTGCAGAATCTGTTGGTGGGTAAAGCAACAGGTTGCTTCCTTTCTGCTTCCTCTACGTTCTACTGGATATTGTATACGACTGCTTTTACACTCCAGACTTTGCTGACGGCTTTAGTTGTGTCAAGCTTTAGTTTGTTTTAAACTGTGAAATCTGAAGCAGCAAACACCTCACCAGGTGGTGCTTCAAGTTTAAGTCTCCACCAGTGTATCGTGGTATATATGTATTTTTTTCTTTTCCGTCTGCACGCTGAACAAAGTGACTATTTTGTTTTCAGCCAAACAAGGTTGTTAAACAATCATTACATGTGTAAACCGTGTTGCCTAAAAATACAGATCAGGGATTATGACAATACAAGATAATATTTATATAATACAAGAAAAAACTGATTTTGTCCCCAGTCACTCACACTGAAATAGCTTTAAGAAGGAATGTCTTTGGGACGAGTATGAGAAAGAACAGTTCCAGTGATTAGTAAAGCTGTTAATGTACTTACGGGCTTGTGAGCATTTATGTATTTAGTTCTTAATCTAAACGGTGTCAGTGAGATCAAAATCTCTTTTTCGATCAAACATGCACAGTAAGAGCAACAATGTGCACAGAAATAGCTTGTTAGTGGATGTATGAATTGATTACAGTGACCTTGATGCTCTCCACTACTTTCGCTGTTGTGGTGCATAAAAACTTTAAGTGTTCAGCCTCAGTCACCTTCAGTCTGTAAGCTCAACAACCGAAACAAGGTATTTGTACTGCTGGGCGACTTCAAGGTGTTAACGAGTAAAGAGGTGCCGCAGAGGAGAGAGTGAGGCGTGTGCATGCCGAGTCAATAAATAAAGGTGACGAAATGTTCCGTATGGTGCCGCTGGAAAAATCAACGTTCTGCGGTTTCACTTTCTGTCCGTTTCTACGCAGCAGTTGGGCGGTGTGGGGCCGATGCAGCCTGTTCAGGTCGCCCCCAATCAGAACTTCCTCAACAGGCCCCCTGGGCCCATTCCTGTCTCGCATGGCAGCATCCAGCAGCAGGTAAATGAACCCACGCGATGCCGGCATGTCTGCCTGGGTTTTCCTTTCACGCTGCCTGGTGTTGACACCTTTACTGCCCTCGCTGATCTCTGCATGCCTTTCTGGTAACCCTCTCCTCCACTGTTTTTTTTCTTCTTTTTTTTTCACACTTCCACCACTCTTCTACCCCCCCTCCCTCCCTCCTCCCTCTCTCTCTCTCTCTCTCTCTGATCTGTCCAGTCTGTGGTGGTGGGCATGCCCCCTGTTAGTCAGGTCTCTATGATGGAGGAGCAGCAGAGGCAGAACAATATGGTGAGACCTTCGGTAGCCTCTAAACATACAAGCAGCATGTGCTCAAAGTGTCCACGGGGACTGAATTTAAATTCAGGGCTTTAAAGTGTTCTATCATCATTCAGTTATAGGTATCCAAATGACAAGTTTCATTGCACCGCATAGATTAGCACAGACTGGATTTATCAGTACAATGCACATTTTCCAACACAATTACCTTTATCTGCCCTTGTTTTTATTACAGTGTCAGAAATAACCATGAATGAAGAGTAGGCTGCTTTTCTGTTTATTTTGAATTATGTTCAACTCAATTCCAGTCTTTGTGGACATCCTGTGTCTTCATCGGAATCCATTATTTTTTTTCCAGTACAACAACACATACACACTGTTACTTCATCCCACTGCTCAGCATCGGGACATTTAATTTCCAATTGGCATGTGTTGACTTTACCGGTCTCTGTTGAATCTCTTGTAGCATATTTCATTGATTGCATGCATGCACACATTTGTATGTTTGAGGTGACGAGCTCAAAACTAACCGCACGGGTAGACCTGTTCCAAACATGATGGTTTACTTCCACCTTCTATAACTACAAGTATGTCATAACTGGTTTTCTTATATGACAAGAATGTAATTTACCACATCTTAAACTGTCCTTTAGATGACGATGAGGGCAGTCGGACCAGCCAATCAACAGCCGTCGGTCGGCGGAGCGCCACCCAACCAGGTCGCACAAAGCGGACAGGCCCAGCCCCAGGGTCCCATACTCCGCCTCTCAAACCCAGGAGCCAATCCACAGCTTCGCAGTCTTCTCCTCAGTCAACAGCAGCCAGTAAGAGTGCAGCAAATGGCTGAGTGGATTTGCCTGTAGTCAATGTCTCATATAGCAACTGCTCTTCTGGAAGTCAGATATTTTGTAGAGGTTAACGTGTCTCTTGTGTCCTTGCAGCAGGGTGGGGTGTCTCACATGTCAGGCATGATGTCTCACCAGGGTTTAGGGCAGCAGTTGGTCCATCCGGCACCAGGAGGGGGGCCTCAAATGCTGAGCCAGTGGAGGCAGCCCTTAGGAGGTCAGCAAGCACCCCCCACAATGGTGGAAAGAGTTCAGAAACAGATGAGCCAATTGGACATTTTAGTGTATAGGTCTAAAAAAATGTACTTTTTGAAGGGCGATCAGGTTGATATTCAAAAGTATTTAAAAGCACCTTCGAAAAACTCACGTTACTAGAAAGTTCATTAATCAGGCATTTAAAGTTCAATGTAGAAAAGAGTTATTCTAGTTATTTGTATCCCGTTTACTACACTTCATGCCAATGTTACACTACAGACTGCATACATTTCATTATTACAGTATTTTTATCCGATTTCACATGCAGCCATCTGTGTCTAATAAAAATCAACTTGCAGGCCAGCTTGAGTTAGATATTTCATCCAAGTGTGCACGCTGCCCAAACTCTAATTGTCAAACGGTTTGGAGAACTTCTGGTGCATTTATATATTGATTTGATGCTCCAGCTCTGAAGATATCCATTGCTAAAAGACAAGTATCCCTTTGGTGGCCAGACCATGGTCCGTTGCACTGAAGATGAGTTACAGCCGGTGAGAGTGCACATTGGGTTTCCCAGGCCCGTCATGGGTTGGCCCTTCGTATTTTGACATGTGACTTGCACCGCATTTTCTCAAAAAACAATTGAAAACAATTCAAAATACATTCATGCACGATGTAAACCTTTAAAATCACTAAACGGTACACAACAGTACAGATCTCGATGTTTACCGATGTCAATCAAATCTCAGGTGCCTCGACGTTGACATTCCTAGCAAGTGATTGAAAACAGATGGCAGCATGGGAGAAAAAAACATGCTTGAAAAAGTATGTGGTATCATTTGTAAATGGTATCATTTGTAAAACGGTGTGTAGTAATGTAGCTAATTATCCAGATGTTGGAGGCAAAACATGACTTTAAACTCCGATTGTTATTCAAACTAAAAATATTTCACTGTACTTGTTATATGTTTAATTAATGGAATAACTCGCTAATAAGGATAACGCTTAGTACTCAATACTGTCAAGTATTCCCAATAGAAAGTATCAATTCTGAAATAATACAGAGGATCCCTAACTTAAATCTCTGTCCTCTCTCCTCCCAAAACGTCCCAAACCTGTTTGCAGGTCAGATGCTGATGTCTGGAGGTCAGCGAGGCGCGGTACCCCAGCCCATGACTCAGGTCTCCAGCGTCATGGAGGATGAAATCCTCATGGACCTTATCTGATCCTGCTTTGTGGAGTCAGGAACTGGATTTTCAGTTGTATCGCAGCAGCCATTTGCCAGTCTGGACACATGCATCCGCTCTGTTGCTTTATTGCTACAAATGTTCAACATAATTAAGGAACAAATCATGATTTTTTTTTTTTTTGGATTTCTTTTTTTACGGGACTGAGCCACTGAAGTTAATTAGGGGCAGACAATGCGAGTTTTTCATGTAAGTGGTCAAACCGACGGCACGCTAATCCTCCATGCTACTCACTGGATGACGTCAAACCAGTGGAAACAGTCAATTATGTCATGATTCTGGAAACTCTGCTTTTCTATATGTTTTTTTTTTTTTGTTTCAAATTTTATCACTGAAATCAGAAATATTGTAATTTGTTCCTTTTTTTTAATTGAGATTTTACCTTTTCTGTTGTTTCTTGTTTTATTATTGATGAAGTCGTTTTATGAGGACACAATAAAATGATGGACTGTAAATCATTGAAGAAGTTCTTCATTTTGAAGAGGTATTTGCTGTCTCCACAGTCCCGCCTCCCCCCTGTGTGAGTGTAAGGGGGGAGAGAGACTGAAATAGACACAGTAATAGATAGTTCAGGGTATTTTTCTGCCAAATAGTGTCAGTGTTAATTTTAACTACTCCAATATGTCGTGGAACCACAGAGTCCCCTCGTGCCAAGTAGTCCTACCAGATGGCATCAGTTGGCCATGTTTCCTTTGGCATAACGTACAATCAGGCTGCCCGCATGCGCACATGGCACAGACTCCACATACATGCCCACAGTCTGCTGTCGCGTGCACACACCAATGCATGCAAGTTAAATCCTGCACACCATCAAACACCATCCTGTCCTGTATCAGATGGTGACTGATGTGTGCAGGACCGAAGCTGCCGAGCCGCTCGTACACGGGGAAGAGAAACGTGTGAACTTTGCTCAGCCTCACACATGCGTTCATGACACTTGCATTGGCTGTCGTCTTTGTCTTCTTCTTTTTTTTTTTTAACACTTGGACACTGTGTACAAACACAGATACACACTCACCAACAGGAAGTGATGTCAGTCCCTGTCACCTGGGAGACAGATGGTTGCTAAGATACCGTGACAGTGGGTTCTTGTTTCTGAGCTTTTCCTCAGCACCGCTTTCACATAGACTCAAACAGATAGACACTAGTTCCTCAGTGGCTGGTGTTCATCCCTCCCATCCCTTAATCACTGGCCGGCCTTCGGAGCCCCGGCTTAGCTTCACTTTATCTTCCTCTCTCTCTCTCTCACTCTCTCACTCCATCTCCATCTATCTGCCTCCATCTCACCATCGAGCTATTAGCGCCTGTCTGAGCTCATAAGTTTTTCAGTATCTCTTTTATTAACAGCGAAAATGTTCACAGGCCCATGTGATGAACTGTAGTGGTAAATAAAACGGTGACTAAACTGACTTACAGTCACGTTAGGCGTTTGACAAACATTCCCCATAAAATAAAACTTAACGAATGACATCATAAAAATCGCAATATTTTGAATGTTTTACCCTTAAAATCTTCCTCGATTCATATAAGCTACATTCATTTGATGTTTGTTATATGACTCTCTTCAAGGAAAACTCTGGCTCCAGTTGGGTCCACTACATTTCCTCACCATGGTGTTAGTGTGACATGGTGATACTGAAGTTGTCTGCGGTGTTTCCATATTTTATTCATTAATTGAAATAATGAGTTTGATGTAACATTACAAGTAAAGAAATAAACAGAGGACTTCATGTGCTGCTTAAATGTCAACATCTGACACCACCACCGATTTCTTTGGAGACACCGCACCACATGGACCATAAAGAAAGCTAAATTAAAGATGTTGCCTCATTGGAAATAATGTATGAGCCATGAAATTAACGAGGATTATGAGATTGAAATGACGAGTTTCCCTCTATTTGGCTAGTCAGGATTTGGGTCACCGTGGCTGTTGGCTGCTTAGGCAATGTAGCCCGTGTCCTTCTCCCTAGCCATGTCCTCCATCTTCTACTGTGGGATGCAGAGGGGGTCCCAGGTGGGTATGGAAAATGGTAAATTGATGGTAAATGGACTTTTACTTGTATAGCGCACTCAAATTACTTTTACACTACATGTCATACACCCATCCATTCCCTGATGTCAGGGGCTACCATGCAAAATGCAGATAGACGGATCTGGCAAACCAAAATGTGTAGAATGGGGGTCCCTGTTCTGGACGTCCACCCCGGTTGTTTTTAGAGGGATTGTTCCGTCATTCTTGGGGAGGTTGGGGAAATTGAAACCGAGTGAGCAATGTTCAAAGCCTCCATTGTGGAGGCAGCTGTACATGTGCTTCGTGGACTTGTAGATCGTGTAGAAGTAGATTGGTTGCTTAGTTGCAGAAAATATGACAGTATTATTTATACAGACTATTTAATGATAACAGATCGAGCATGAAGCTTAAGATCTTCCTCTATATTCTCATGGAACTTTCACGGAAAAAAAACCGTTTTATTTTTTAAACTTAGTTACAAAGCTGCAGGTCTTGTGCTATCTCTCACACACACACACACACACACACACACACACACACACACACACACACACACACACACACACACACACACACACACACACACACACACACACACACACACACACACACACACACACATCAAATTTACTTTACAAATGAACACTTATATCAAAGCTTTACTCGATTATGGGGGAATAATCTCTCACTCATTTCCTCAGTTCCGTTGTTGTCTTTTCTCACACTCGGAGCTCTGCCGGGTGGCTGGAAGTGCTGTTGCACTGGAGAGCATTTATGCTTTTGTTCGTTTAAAGTTTCTTTGTGAACTTTACAATAGTTGTGCAGAACAAAATAGGCATTAATGAGAAACGGAAAGTCTTCCATTTTGTGTGCATCGCTATCTTCAAAGCCGCAAACCGTGACTTCAAGCGTTCACTAAAATTAAAGCCTAAAATTAAAACACTCCTGCTACGTGTTGGTTATGTGGCATTTTGGTTGTCGCCCCGAGGAAAGAGGTAGTGGTCCAGTATGAGGGCCAGTCAGGGGAGGCTATGGGCTAGAGATGATGATTATACAGCCCGGTGGCAGAAGTCCTGCTCAGCATAATGGGGTTTCTAAGCCTGGAGGCAGAGTTTGTTTTACGCCTTGCCAGAGGAGGTGTTGACAGGAGCGAGCGATGGAGGAGCAGGAGAGACAGTCTTATTATTAAGCCTCACCTCACAGAGAGTGAATGTGTTGTGATGGTCGCGGTGGTAGATGAGTGTAGCCTGCACACGGAGAGATTAAGAAGAGGGTGCGGGTCAGAGGAGCATATAACACCTAAAATTGGATTTGTCTTCAGGGGCTGGTGGTTGAGGTCCACTTGGCTTGGGTGTCGGAAGATCAATGGTACTATTGGGCCTAATGGATGCGGTTGCCAGATAGGGCTGTTTCTGATAAGGGAGGAGTATTGGCTTTAAGGAGACACAAGCTTGGTTAACTCTGTGTTTAAAAGAGCTTCTTTCTCTGTGGGTGAAAACACAGTGTTTCAGGATGTACACAGGCATAAGCGTCGGAGCGTTCAACCCTTGCTTGCTAGTCACGACAGCCCGAGTGTTCAATTTGGTATCACACAGGTTGGAATCTCTGCAGCCGGTGGCGTGCTGTTTCACCATCAGATACGGATCAGGGCTCAGTTAGGGCCTCGGAGGCTGTGGACTTCAGTCTTGACATAGCGTGTGAGCAAAGAGTGGGGGGGGGGGGGGGGGAGAGGCAGAAACGGCGGGAGGAGAAAGGCGGCCGACATGTTCTCATCACCAGAGTTTCTGCCCCACTCCCTCTCACGACGCCGTTCCAGCACAGCGCGGCAATGGCAGAGGTTTCACCCCAGCGCAGCAACTGCCGTTGTGGCCTCGGGACCTGAACATAACCCAGGGCAACGAGAGCGCCTGCCTGTCTCTCAACCAATATGCCAGCACAGCATAACACACAGCAACAGAAGGAGAGAGCACAGAAGGAGAGAGCAGCCTCATCCACTGTGCAGAGGCACACATACTTGATGGCAAGCTTTCTTTCTTCATATGAGGCACATTAATCCTCACAGTGGATCCCATCTTCATTCATTCATCGGCCTGTGGTGTCCACTCAATCAGTCAGTTAAAGGCTGGCCTGGTGGAGCGAGCCCTGCACACCCACCACAGTGAGGGAGGAGGGGAGGTTATACTCCACACCATATAGCCTGAGCAGACACTGCAGTACAGCGATACAAACGGAGTGGGTTGGGGAGGAAGAGGAGGAAATGTGAGGGGGCTCTTTTAAATAATGAGGCAATAGGGGGAGGAGAAAGGGAGAGACAGAGGGAGATTAGACAACTGGAGGTGAAAAGAGAGCAGCCTTGTATCAAGAGTGAGCGAGATTCAGAGGTTCAAAGTAAAGGAGGGAGAGAACAGTCACTGTCGAGAGCGAGCGATAGGGAGACGTCCGGGACGACTACAACACCTCCACAGACTACAGAGGTATGTATGTGTGAGAGAGGGCGGGAGAAAGGGAGGGAGGGATGTGGTGGGGGAGAGTGTGTGAGAGTTAGAGAGAGGGAGGGATATCCACTGCACTGTTGTGTGACTGGAAATTTAATAGAGAGAGAGAGAGAGAGGGAGGGAGGCAGGAAGGCAGCAGGGGAGGGGAGAGGAGCGAGAGAGAGAGAAAGAGAGAGAGGAAGGAGCAACCCAATGCAAAAGCACTGAGCTAGAGCCTGTTGTTGTTGGAATTACAGAGGACTGGGACAGGCTGTGGACGCTGCTAGACCCTCACTGCAGAGCGTGGGGCTGTGGGGGGGTCAAGTGAACGAGAACATATTGTGCATAAAGTGGAAAAAGGCGGCCAAGGCCATGCGGAGTGTGCACTGTGCAATGTTAAGCAAGAGAGATACAGGTTGGCCACCCTGTTGCTGCACCCAGACTGAATATGCAGCGGTCAGTCATTACCTGGTTTCTCATCTAAATCGTGCTTCTTTGTGTGTGTGTGTGTGTGTGTGTGTGTGTGTGTGTGTGTGAGAGAGTGATAGAGCTGAGCTGGAAGGAAGACACGTGTGTGAGGAGTGTGTGTGAGAACACGTGCCTGTGATGGAGAGAACTGCCGTTGAGGAGCAAGGATGTGAGAACGAGCGATCCTCTGAGTCTCGATATAGAGCGTTATCAATCCAGCACTAATCACCCGTCTGAATGCCCCCAAACCAGCCCCCCCCCCCCTTGCATCTGCTATTTGATGGACACTCAACCACCCACCCACTCTCTGACATACATCCACATGTTAATATCCTGCTGAGGTGATTAACAACTCAACCCTGATCACACCTGTAACCTAAACCTGACCTTCAACCCCCCTCCCCTTGATTCTTGATTATGCCCCCCTCCCCCCCCCTCTCATCCTATGTGGAGCCTCTGCTAAACTGCTCTCACTTGAGATCAATCCCATCACTTCTCTTTCAAGAAGACTTTGGTTTCTAAAACAAACACACAATCTCTCTGCGTCCTTTGCGTCCTCGCCCTCCACCTCATCGTGCCAATCAATGCACCTGCACGTATACTGCGCTGTATACACCGTATATATACGTATGATAGGAGCTGTAAAGGCAGGCAGGACTCCAGTCCGTGCTGTACAGGTGGGGCTCAGCACTGTGTGTGCTTGAGCGTTGCCAGGGGAACCGGCCAAGCAGCCAATGTTCCCCGAAACAAGCTGTAAACACCACCATCATCATATTATAGAGATTATATGACCATATGGACACACATGTGTGATCGCGTCTGGATGGGAATACAAAAATGATAGACAGGAAGAAAAGATGCAGTTGAATATTGAAATGCAGCACTGTTCATACAAGTAATAGTACAATTATTATAATGATTATATTAGCTGTTTATGATGTCCTTATTTGGGCTTTGCAAACGTGCATGGTGATAGCTATGTCTGCAGATTGTTAGTCATTGTAATAGTAGCATAGTAGCCATAGTAGCAGCAGCGTAACGTCGGCCAGTGGTTCTATCCACCTGAAGATTCTGAGACAATTCTCATTACCAGCGGTGGCAGCGCACTTGGAAAGGGTGAATCAATCAGAGAGAGAGAGAGAGAGAGAGAGAGAGAGAGAGAGAGAGAGAGAGAGAGAGAGAGAGAGAGAGAGAGAGAGAGAGAGAGAGAGAGAGAGAGAGAGAAGAGAGAGAGAGAGAGAGAGAGAGAGAGAGAGAGAGAGAGAGAGAGAGAGAGAGAGAGAGAGAGAGGAGAGAGAGAGGCTCTGCAGTGGAATACGCTGTTATTTGAGGGGAGGTGGGAGCTCTCGGAGTATCCGACCAGCTCGTGTTGAGCATGATGTGTTTTCAGGACTTGAACGCAGCATCCTAAAATAAAGGTGAGTGTCTCATCACTGTTTCTGTCGATGACATCCACACAGTCGAGATGCAGATTCACGAGCTGTGATTGTGATTCCGTCTGGTGTGTGTTGTGTTTGTGCGCAGACAGTTTTGTGCATTTGTTTCACGCGCAACAAACTACTAATGCGTTGGAATGGAAATCCGCATTCATGACCTGATATGATGTGTGAACTGTGCCCGCGTGTGTCCCGGTACACAGGCTGCATGGCTGATATCCAGGAATTACATGCATGACGAGACAGACGTCTGTGTGTGTGAGAGGCGAGAGAGAATTGGGGGAAATGAATATGAAGCCTTATCCAAATCAAACTTTTCTCAGCTTTTGTTTAGTCTTTTTATGTTTATTTCATCTTTGTTCGTCAATACAAGTGTATCTAACCTTGGCGATAAGAGGAGCATCCGCTGTAGCGCAAGCTGTTGACAGCTGCTTAATATTTGATCCGGTTAACGTGCAGCTTTCACTCAAATATACGCAATTGAACCGCCCTAATCACACCCGTATGCAGTGTTCATTTGTGTGTTGGGGTTCAGTTACCCTCGCTGGACCCCTCTGATGACCCCAGATTTGGAGGAAAATGCGCAGGCACCTTGTGGCTTATGCGCGGTGGGTTAAACTCTGAGTCAGAGCCTGGGGCCCCTCCGGCTGAGAACAAGGAGCAGATAGATTAGGACTGATGAATGAAGATCTGCCTCTATCTGCGACACAATGATACGGTTATGAGAGGATTTGAATGCTAATGTGCAGTGTTTCAGAGAAATCCGAACGGGCTGGCACTGGCGGGAGGAGATTGTGTGGAGCAGTGTGTGCTGTGGACCAGCTGGATGATCTCCTGAGTTGTATGATAGAGAGAATATGTCATTAATGGGGTGTTGGAAGGTGAAGTGGGGCACTGGGGCAGGATTATACAAGGGGGTGGGGGTAACTCACTGACAGAACTCTCCAACACTGCAAGTGTTTGTAGATGTGCATGTTAGGAAGGTAGAAGATGAAGGAGAATTTAAATTCTGGAGGAGTGCTGGGAACCATTTTTGTTGGACAGATCACTGTTAGATGGCCGGTGTCATTTCAAATATTTTGTTACCCCACAAGTCGATTAATCACCACTGTTTTGCTGCTTGCATTTTACGTGATTTTTATTCATGCAGCCGCATTACATTTAACGCTGACCTGTAAACTTCTACACCGTTGCAGCTCAACCCTCGCGTGAATGACCCTGACACATACCATTCATGAGCCCTCACTTCACAGAATATTCATTTCATTCGATCCAAAATGGGCCTGCAGAAGTAAAAGTTGAAGAGGATGGTAAGCTGTTATGTTGCCTGTAAAGATATGTATTTTATTCGCTCTTATTGAGGGCTTAACGTTTAGAAGTGAGGCTTCTCTCCCAGCTGATCATCATGGACTGTATATGCAACAGGACCAGTCACTTGAAGGCCCCGGCTTCATGAGAGACATGAAATCACATTTAAAAAAGGCAAGGTCTTCCAGCTCAGGGCAGCGCTTCAAAATATCAAGACGTCTCCCTGCTGCAAGCGAGGCCAACATGTCTGTGGAATTTGTTCGTCTTCAACTTTGTCGCTGCCCTCCTCCCGCTCCCCAACCCAAGCATTACCTAAGCCGAAACAAATTCGTAGTGGGGCAGGTGACTAAAAGGCAGCCATTTATGAGAAAACAAGAAAATGGTCGATTCAGCATTTGGTGTTTTTTTTTTTTTTTTGGATGAAGGGAGGTGAATACCTACAAGCCTCATTCTTTGGAAATTCGGGGACAAGCTGTCCTGAATTAGTAAAGGCCTGGGAGTAGAGGGAAACTATTGCACAACTTAGGTCACATCTCCTTTTAAGTCCTGGGAGATCAAAGGCATGACAGCACTATATGCATGTTATTAAAATTTAACAATGTCATGATTCACAAGGAAAGGTTAACACAGATTAGTTAATGTGGTGCTGGTGGAATGTTTTATTCAGTTTATTCCCCCTTTAAGATTCTACACCTGCAACAGGCTCCAAGTTTAGACTGTTCCACTGGGCCTTCAAGCTCTTCCTTGTGGTCATTTTGGCAGATTTTTCTAAATTCTAATGTGTTTGCCCTGTCAGCATCCTGACATCATCCAGCTTCCTTTCAACAATTACTACAGCAGGGGATCCACGTATTGTTCCTCGGCAGCTGAGCTGCTTTGGAAGAAACGAAGCACGAATATCCAGAACTTTTTCACCAATCTGACGACTTCAAAAAAGACCAAAAGAAAGAGTGCGGCCATCTTACTAATATTTACTGTCAACCGTTAATTTGAACACATCGGCACACGTGTCCCACACAACCAAGCACTGACTCCTTCCTGTGTCGCAAATTAAGCAGCGGCTCAGCGATTCTAGTCATTTGAGGTATCGGGCCACGCTGCTCTTTCATTTCCGAGGCACGCCACTTCTGCATGGCCGATGAGCTTGATGAAAACAAGCGAGCAGGTTAACAGGGACATGGTAAATTACACCTGCACCCCTGGCCGAGAGGGAAGGTGTGACTTTGACATGATGCTCAGCACCCCGTTGCTCCAACGCTGTTGTACAGCCATTTCGGATTATTTCCAGAGGAGACGTGGAAAAGTCAAAATAAACACACAAGGGGGGTGGGGGGGAAAGGGCACGAGAGGAGTCCAGCATATAAACCATTACCCCCTAAAATATTGTCCAATGTCATCGATGTGCATCAATTGAAGCCTGAATACTTTCCATCTGGTTATTGTGTAGTTTTCCTTTCCTCGTCCCCTTACTGTACTTAAAAGGACAAAGAACTGCATTCATTTTGAGGGACGTCGCTACTGCTGCATTAGAATGCAAAGAGAGTAACTGTTTCCCTAAATTTGGTGTCTGTGTGAGTGTGCATTTGTGCACGCTAGTGTGTTTATGCAAAACACTAATTTCTGCGTATGGGAGAGCAATAGAGAGACAGAGATTCTAGATGACACTGACACTGCTGTAATCAGCTGGTCCCTGATCTCTTCACAGGGCGAGGCTGTCGCTGAGTGATGGCTGCACAACTTGCTGATGTACGGAGGTTGGAGGGCGAGGGGAGAGTCGCTGATCGGCCACGAGAGGCTGGAAATTGTGGGAACAACCTCCGGCTGTCCCTTGATAATGCAGCACGACGAGCCCCCCATCTGAGACGCCACGTGCTCTCGCCATGCCTGAACTTGGGGACAGAGATCTGAGATTCTGTTTTTGCGCATGATATGGCACAATTTGAATCTCAGTAACCGGGAGGGGGGCCGAGTGTGCATGAGCACTGACCCGTCCACAGCAGAAATGCTGAGCTGCCTTTTTGAAGGCGGGGTGGATATAATTAGCCGTGATTGGTTTGATCAAGTCTCCCATCCGGGCCTGGGTGTTGACCCCTCTGGGATCATGGTGAATCATAGCTGGAAGAATGGCAATGGTTAATGACAGAAAATGAACGCTATAATCCATTGAATTGACATAATTAGAAATGGTGAGATTTACCCTGCGGAATATATTCTCATCGTGACCTAAAGTGGCGAGAGATGCCTGAAAAATGGACAGAGGTGATTCCTTTCCCTCCCTCCTCATGAGCTTGTGAATGCGTCGTGGGAGGGCTGTCTGGCTGTGCTCGGCCAAATATCTGATCATGCGTTTCTAAAGCTGGTCAAAAGTAGCTGCACGCTCGCGACTCACCGCAGTAACTGAGAGACTGAAACAGTCGGGTGGCTTTATGCTGTTTAAAACGAGCTGGCCAGAGAGTGGTCAGCCCTGCGTGTCTGATATTGAGTTTGGCAAAGAGAAGAGACATTATCTCCTTCTGGTTAGATTAAGTATAAGTAAATGTGATTGGGTAATGAAGGCGGTCAGGCCTCAGTGACCATCGTGCTTTGCAGCCACTGCCGGCTTGGCTGCATCTAGGCACAGAGTCTTGAGGGAGTTTGTTTCGGGTCAGCGACGGCATAAGAGCTCAATACAGCATTGCAGAGTCAGGCTGGGGCCTTTCCTCTGTCTGCCTCACTGACTGGCTGCGCTGGCTGGAGGCACAACAGTTGTGGCATACTGATCCCGATGATGACACGATAAATATTGATGATGTAGATGGCAAGAAACGGCGCATGAGAGCAGTATACATGAAATTAAAACCCCGATGACCGAAAGTGTAACGCTGAAGAGTTTTCTTGTTTTCTTTTTCACTCCTTGTGATTCAAGCCTGACGCAGACGGGTTTGTGTTCCACAGCGCTCCGAGAGATCATGATGAGACGCCGAGAGTGAAGCGTGGGCGCACTGTCGCACAAGATGACACGTACTCAAATGTCATTTTTTGGATGTGGTTTGGAGGTTGTCATATATTTAGGGGCGGCGATGGTGGAGGGCGGTTGGGCCCTGATGTCACGGTGCGATGGTGGCTCCAGAAGAGGGCGATGAGACAGTGGTCCCTGGAGGCCGCTAAGAGCCACAGAGGAGGTAGTCAGTGAAGCTAGGCGCCACCGCTGTGATAAATCACAGATTGGGCTTTATGGTTAAGACGATTACTCTCAGTGCCGTCACGTGAATCCGTACATGCCTTCACTGTGTGGTTCCCCCATTCCCTGGACTCTCCGGTGTATGTAGAGTGTTGACTCAGTTGTGCTCGTTTATTTATATATTTTGCCCCTCTTGCACTTTTCTTTTGCGGTAGCCTTGGAAAGGGTGTTGCAGCGGTGAGGCGTTCAAGCTCAAATTTCCCTGTGTGGACGACAAAAACAACAGCTGTTGATTGTTGTACTATTTGACATACCTAAATCCCAAGTGAGTACCAATGTGATCGTTTTACTGAAATGGAGAGAGTTGGAAACCATCAAAGTTTATTTGGAGCATTCAGAGCCAATTTTCCTCTCAGCCGTGTTCCTGTGGGGGCCTAAGTCTAATAAAACATCACAGTGACCTGCAGAAAACAGCTGTTTTGTCATCGGCTCGCTCAGAAATGTTGTCATCTGGAAATTTTGTGAGGCGAAAGCAGATTCGATCGAGGAACTTTCCCACCACACAGCCGGGCTTTACTGAACTGACGCCCCGCTTTGGGAGCTGCAGAGCAGGGCCACAGACGCCCCGAGCCCCCGCCGACGTGACGGAGACACGCAAGATGGTGAGTGGTTACTATGGCAGGTTACTATGGCAACCTCAGGTCTCTGTGAGAGCTTCCATTTCACACAGCGTGGGAGAGAGGGAGATAGAGAGAGAGCGGGGTGGAGAGAAGAACCCGCAGGGAGAGAGAGAGGAGAGAAGGGTGGAGAAATCAGCAGAGGAGGTGAGGTGTGGAAATAAACAAGCCTTAGGTGTATAAAAGGGGGGCGAAGAGAGGAGCAGATGCGGGGGGTAAAGAGAGGAGAGGAGTGTAAAGGAGAAAAAGTGATGGAGGTGTGTGAGTGATGGGGTGAGAGTGAGGTGTGAGAGGAGCAGACCGAAAGGCAGGGAAGACGATCACGTGGCCCGTTTGACCAGATCTGCACCGCATCCACACGGACGCCGGGATTTTTCAGCGCTGCCTTGTAATCATTCTGGTGCTGCACAGCGTGTTTCCACTCTATCTCTCTTTCTCTTCCCTCCTCTCCCTCACCCCTCTGATTCAGTTGGCACGGCTCTCGGATGCAAGAGACATTGTGTCAGTCTTGGTGACTGGTCTCCATGGGGACGTCCATCAGTCAGTCCATGTCAGTGTGTGGTGGGCATAGCCTTATCGTGTTTGTCAGTGTGAGTGTTTATCTGTCTGTGTATTAGTCAGTGTGTCACTCATAGAGAAGGCTGGGGCGAGGTCTGAATGGATGGGGGCCAAGAGAGTGTTGCTTATCACGCATGCACGCACACGCTGTTTGTTTTGTTTGTTTGTAAAAAAACAGCCATTTATACATAGAACTGCAAGGTGACGTGTACAGTCATGGAGCTGGGGTTGCATAGACAGATGGACACATAATTGAAGCGTATCCACCTCTGCTCCACATGTTGCACCACGCCGTCTGAATGTTAATTCCCCCCTTTTTTCACGTCTGAATTCCTAATTAAACACTGAGCCCTGTTACAGTGTAAGATCTGCTGCAGAGCACTGCTGATGTTGCACTCCTTTGTCTTCTGCATATCTTAAATGTTATCTTCTTCACTCAGTGCAATGTGCCACAGTGTACAGCAACACGACACTGTCAAAACACGATGTAACCGATTCACACCGTGGTCTTTCAACTACCTCACTTATTTACACTAGAGATGTGGAGTGTGTACACTCCCCTTTACCTATTTCAGAGTGTAGCTCACTTGCCCCCCATAGACTGTAAATAAGAAGTCGACGTAGTCGCTGTAATGTCATCCATTGGTTTGTGGGCTGCCGCTCTGAAGCCTTGAGTTCGGCATTTTAGCCGCCACCATCTTGGTATTTGGCCATTGCCATGCTGTGTTTTTTGCAACCAAAAGTTGACTTTTCTTTTCATTTTCTTTTCTAAAGTGTGCAGCATCATAGGAGGCCACCGCTCCATTTGTTAAATCCTATATTGATGACCGTGGCTTTGACCGTGAGTCGTAAGCTAATGCTTGTAATGACATTCTGATCACAGACTCGTGTGCTGCAGCGGTTAGCTTGAGTGCGTGTGTTCATGACATGACATGTATTTGGGTATATTGAGTTCCTGCTAACCCACGAACTGAAATAAGACAACCCAGTCCGTCTTTTGTGGGTTGCCATCAGAAAACATGTTATTCAACAAGCCATTCAGATTTGGCTCCCCATCCTATCTCACATGCAGGCTCATATGCTGCTCCCCTCTCATGATCCATCCACGGCTTGAGAACTATACCTGTGCACCATATTTTTCTCGCAAGCCAATCGCAACAAACTGGGCTTTTCACGAGAAGGGGCCTAAAGCCGCTAAAAGGGTGAATACTGGTATATTCAGACAGAATGATACAAATAATGTGTTTTAACATATTGTTGTAGAAACCCAAAATACAACTATGAACCTGAAAATGAGGAAGATATGTCTCCTTTAACTTTAAAAACTGCACCTGTTAATGGCAAAGTCCTGCTGTTACAGCGTTGTTGAAACTAAGCAAGTTCCCCGCTCCAATTAGGGAATCAGCGAGCTGTGCTGGTATGTGGATGCACAGCACACCAGCCTCCTACTGTTAGATTAATACTTAATAATAAGAGTGCACACTCTGGGGCTCTCCACCACCTAAATTGTGCAAACCATATATCCTCTTAGCAGTGCATTACACACAAATAAATGAACATCGAGGCAGGAGGGGACTCGCAGAGTTTCAAAAACTGTTGAATGGCAAATAAAATGACGGCATGGCACAAACATTGGGCCTCATGCTGCAACAGTCTCTTAAATGGATCTTATATTTTATCTTCATTTTCTGTTGAGAGAAAAAATAAGCAATGCAACAAACCTTCATCTGCTTTGACCAGTTGTGACGAATCCCACTTGATAAATTGAAGGGGTGTAGCTGATTGTTTATAATGAGCATAACAAACGTAAAGAAAGAAGAAGAAACCTAAATACTATATACGGGCAGCTGGTGTGCTTTGTGCAAATACTCTAGAGAACTCAAAAAGCCTGAGGAATAACTTCAGGAGTGAAATGGAGTTTCAGTTGAATTAACTTAAACCAAAAAGCATCTGCAGTATGTAAGCCAGTCAGAAGCTGAACATACATATTTTTTTAATAATCCAATAATTATAATAATCTAAATTTGACTATATGATATTCATATATATATATATATATATATATATATATATATATATATATATATATATATATATATATATATATATATATATATATATATATATAAAACAATATGCTGTCCGTTAAAACAAGATGTTTTTTCTTATCGAAGAGAAGAGCGAAAATGATAATGAATCCCAGAAATCAATGGGTACAAACAAAAAAATGATAAAATTGTGGATCCTAACAAAATAAGAGGGAATATCTTTCATATATCGCTTCCTGCATGATGCCCGCTGTAGTATTTACTATAATTACCCACAGCCCCTTATTTGTTGCATAGCTGCAAAACATTTCCATCAGTTTACATAAATTTCAGTATAAATATTTAAAAGTAATCCATCAGTGTAAATATATAATTTACATTCATATAATTTATATTTAAAGAAGTTTATAAATGCCACCTTATTGTTTTATGGTGATGGAGTTTTAATTGTAGAGCTCTTTGGAACATGTGTTCAGAAATCCAACCCAGAACAAGCAAGTATATATTTAGTTAAAAGGAGAATGTGAACTTGACAAGCAAATATTGTTATGCTGCGGTTACACTTCAATATTATCACAAGTGATTGTAGAACAATCATAGTGCATCAATAATCCAGGGGAGTGTCAGTGAAAGAAAAACTCATCTCCAGTTTTATCCAAACTAAAATAGTCTCAACAAAATGAACAAACGTGTTACCAGAGAAGCAAAAGGATACGTGTCTAAAAATGTCAGAAAATGACTTTAATGATGACAATGAGGATTTCACAAGATGATTTAATGAATGACAGGTTTGTGTTTGTAAGCAAACCTTTATCTTTGAACCTGAATGTAATCTGGGAGGAGGTGAAATCTGTCTGTCTCCTGCCTTCTCCTGCATGTGGTACATGTAGAAAGTCCTGTAGCTTGTATGCTCTCAGACATGCAACTTTTTAACACTGAACCTCTGGCAAGAACATTTTGGCATTCTTATCGAACTTTCTCGTACTTTTCTCCGTCCAGTGGTTTTTGTTCGAGCCACGTTAGATTCAGAAAACGCTCCCAACTTCAGATAACTGTGTAAATGACCAGCAGGAACACAGTGAATGTCACCTTAAATGAGCACACGTTCATGGAAATTATAAACGAGCATAATCAACGCTCCAATAATACCATATAAGGCATCCTGCCCCATATGTCCGATATTGCTTTCCTGTCCTGCTTTGTCCTGCTTTGAGACGTCCATAAAGGAAGATCTGCTGTCACTGAAATAAATATTCCATATAGAAAATTCCTCGCCACAGCAAAGGGGTCAAATAATATTGTAGTGTTATACTATAGAATTATTTTTAGGCTATGAATACATTTAGAATTATATTGACCTATAATCCGAATTGCAGGGTCAGGATGATGTCAGTATAATTGTGAAGTGTAAGGTTTTCAGACTCAAAATTGCTTCAAAATACTGAAATATACAATCCATTAGTTAACAACTGGCAGGTCTGGACCACCGAGAAAACGGTTCTTGCATGAGGCCCACTGAACGCCTCGTTGACTGACCCCATCCCAGAAATGTGACCAAACAACACAAACAATCACATGGAGTCAAAGTTGACATGCCACAGTTTGACCTGCCGAAAGAAATCTCTCACACACACACTCCTGGTTTCTCCTGAGCAAAAAAAAAGAAAGAAAGCAAAGCGAGGGCAACATGAAGCACAGAAACGCTGAACCAAGTCCTTCTCTCCAAAACAGCTGGGGGCAACAAACGCTCAGCTCAGGAAGACTGGGAAAAGGTTTTAGAGCAACCCAAAAATTGTGCAGTGTACAATGCTCTGTAAATGGCTGCGAGGCATTTTGATTAGCTGCTGGCTTTGGCTTCCCCCTCAGCGCACAGGAATTGAATTTATCAACACACTTAACAACCTTAAATACGGATTAATTGTTCACCAAATCGGCGTACGGACCAGGCAGCGCCACAGAACGGACAGTAATAACTGGATTTTATTTGAAGTCGAGAGCGGGCTTAGTGAATGTGAAGATGTTAACGTTGAAAAGACTTTTATCCCAGCATGTAGTGACAAGTGGTATGAAGCTCCCCAGTTCGGGATTTGAACATGTGGGGGTAGGTAATGTAATGTCTGTTAATGGGAGCGCTTTATCAGGGTGATGAACACACAGTGACTTTTAATCTGCAGCTCTTGGCCCCCTCTGAAGGGGAGGAGGTCCCCGCTCCTGTAGGCTCCTCTCTGCATCCTGCATCCTAATGAGAGCAGCAGCGCATCTTTGGACATTCTGAGTGGGAGGACGAGGTGGAGACAGATACAGTGCACAGGGGGGCTGCAGTATATCCTATTTGACAAGGATGAGTGGTGATTAAAATGTGGAACGCTGAATGCTCCGGTTTAAGAAACCTCATCAGGCTGTTGTGCTGCTTTCTAAAAATAAGCACTTATTGTAGTATTGCCCCAATAAACCAAACAGCGCTGCGTGTCGTAGGAAAAAAGCACACATACAATGCGTGAGAGTGTAATAGCATCTGAGGCTGCACGTCCTGTCATGAGATGAAATTAAGGAGCTTAATAAGTAAACAGGAGGAGGAGGAGGAGGAGGAGGAGGAGGAGTTCTGTTTAATTAATAGTTTATCACACAATCATAAGCTTAATTGACCTTCTGTACATTCAGTAGAGGAGTACAGCATGAGAGATTAGCACAACTAGTAACAAGGCATTCAAATACATCAAAAGTGCTTTCACTGCATTCTGGATATGGTGCATTTATTACATGATATAGTGAAACCAATGTGAGGTAAAACACTTTGCAGTGTTCTGTGTAGCGTTATACGGAAAGTCTGTGTAGTCTTCTGAAGTTTGTGATAATAATGATTTTGTTTTAAGGGAAATATTGATGAGCAGGTCATCTTTGTCCATTTTAATGCAATTTAACTTTGGTGTTTAAGTAGATGGGACTTTGAGAGCATCTTGTTTCTAGACAGACATTCTTCCGATGCTGAATGTTAACAAAGGCATGTGATGAAAAAAAGGCACGAGTAGGATTATCCTTAAAAACAATGTATAGACTAATACAACCAGAATTACTGCCTCGTGATTGGTTTACATCCACGTCTGTCCAAAATGTCATCAGCTCATCATTTCATCGTTTGTGTGAAATTGGATAATTAGTGTTTCATCAGTTGTGCAGGGACAAATCTCTCGTTTCCAGTTTCTGCTAACAGTTTTGACTTTTGTTCCTGTTCTTGAACGGTCTGTAGGTCTGTGTGTGTGTGTATATATATATAATATATATATATATATATATATATATATATATATATATATATATATATATATATATATATATATATATATATATAATATATATATATATATATATATATATATAAAAAAATATATATATACATATATATATATATAAATATATATATATATATATATATATATATATATATATATATACATATATATATATAAATATATATATATATATAAATATATATATATAAATATATATATATATATATTGTAATCAAGCAAACAAGCAATTATGATATTTTCTGGAATGAGGCTCTAGATATTCGAAAAGGAAACACTTCGCAGTTATTATCAATAGTCTAAGTGATACAGAGCCACATTTCCAGAGGCCCCATCATGGTAAAAACGTAGGAGTTTTTTTTACACCTTTTTGTGTTTATTGTTATTATAGTGTTTTGTTTTGTATGCAGTCCAGTTTAAAAAATTGCAACTATGCTGTTCGGCAATGTAGACTCATATACCGCCTGCAGCATGCGGTTAAATTGGAGTACAGTATTATGATCTAGCAAGGTGAAAAATGATTTCATTATTCCTTTAAAGGGTTTGGTGCACTTCAGAAGGAGTCATACGATTGCATATCTGTACACAGGACAGGGTTGTCAGTGTAACATTAAATCACAGCGGATACAGATCTCCCCTTCAAGAAGCTTCGACTCATTTCAACGGTAATAATAAGGAACCATACCTGAAACCAAATTCACCACCTCCTCCTCCCCACACTCAGTGCCCAGTTTGTCCCATTACAACAAGCCACTTACTGATATCAGCTATCAAACACAGATTGAGTCAATAAATGCAGTCTCAAATATGTCTCTACATAAACCTTTACTTGTGGGGAAATCACTGCGCGCAATAGGAGAAAAATAAATCAATATCAAGTACAATAGCAATGTTTTCACCTGGATCTGTAGCGTGCTGGCATTACACACCCCTGTCCTTAAATCCCTGTCGAGGGGGGAGTTATCGACTGGCATCGTTGATTCACCTGTACTAACATCTAACGTCTGAATATTTCAATAACCGGGGGGGCTCCTTCCCCTGGGAGCCAGACGTGAATCAGGTATAACTGAGGCAACACAAAGGACGTTAGTACTCTATTAGTCACACTGCTTACGGTGTGTATCTGTGTGTGTGTGTAGGTTTGTGTGTGCGTGGGCAAGTGACGTCAGGGCTTCATTCACCAGCAAGGCCAGTGCTCGTCCAGCTTTCTATCAGTGCCGTTGGGTGGGAGGGTACAGCGGAGGAGGCCGGCAGAGGAGACAGAGGAAAGGAAGTGGTGGGCTTCCTCTTTCCCATCAGCACAATACGACACAGCGCCACAAGCACCTTCTGTCATAGCCCCGCATTCCCACCCCCATCCCACTGCCACGATCATTAAAATCAGAAAACCGTCCCCCCCTTAAATCAGGGCTTCTGTGTCCTGATGCAGAATTTCCCTTTTCATTTTTTAAAAGCCCCCCCGGTCTTTCATCCCAAAGTCAATTTTGCCTGGCGGTTAGTCAAATGCTTTAAATGTTGATAAGTGCCTGTGAAGCTTTAAGTGTGATAGACTACCCTGGGACCAGGACGGGCCCGAGTGTGAAGGAAAAATGAGGCTAGATGAGCAGACGGGGCTAAAAATGAATGCTGGTTGGTGGCAGACTGTGGAAGGTCTGGATGGGATTATAATGGGCTGATTATGGTGGAATCGTTTCTACAGCAGGATTATCTGACATGACTATAGAGGGATGCTGAAACAAATGCAATTTGTTTCATTATATTGTTTGAATTATTAAATGTTGATTTATCTTAGATGGCACAGTTTAGATTTGGTTTGGCCTCCGTGGACTGGATGCTATTCTGCATGAGCAGCTTTTTTCCCTGGTTGTGACAAACTACATATTGCAGGCTGAGTGAGGAGCGCCTCCCAAATTACAATTTAGTAGTTATTTTATGTTAACACTGAGGGTATCATATTATCATATGTTATGTTATTATCGTATTAGAACTGATTTATCATATCCTAGATTTGTCCGCTTCTTATGAGCTGTGCAGCATGGAGATCACACTTGTGATAGAGCAGCTCCGCCTTCGGCCAGGGAAGGCCTGGAGAAATGAACGTGAAAGACCTCTCTGCAGCCTCTTGCTTGATTGTATTGTGGTCCGTCATATTCCCTTCTAATAAGAAGCAGTGAGATGAGACTGATTTGGTTTGGCGCTTTGTGTTCAAATGCAGTTCACTGGAGGGGCCATGCCTCTTTGGAAATCTGAATCACTTTAAGAAATGATGATTGAGCCGATGTGGTATTTAGAGGACGTTTGTCTGCTGGTAAAATGACTTTCAAATAATGAGAAAGCTGAAATTGTCTCCGTCTCCCTGGTGTTGGTTATTGCACGCTAACACTTCAGCATTGTATTTTGAGAAAAAGCAAGATTTTAGCACTTTTGTGTACTTTCAGTACTTATTAACAAAATAAAAGCAGCTATAATCAATATTTTATATGAAAGTGTCAATCCTGAAGATTCCAGTCTTGGTGGATTTGGCGACACTCTATTTGCTGGTGGTAACTGCAAATGTGGTTTCATTTCACAGCTCCCAGAACAGTGTTGACAGCAAAACAAACTATTGTTGTTTTAATGAATTGCGAAGCATCGGTTGGCCTTTTTTTCCATCATTATGTGAGCAACCGTGATCTAATTTAATGCTGCACACAGCATGAGTTTGTGAAGTGGGTATGTAGTCTGTCGCCTTCAGCTCTTCATACAGCAGCTCACTGTGGCCGCTCCGGACTGTTCCATTACTACCTGCAATATTTCAAACTGATTTGCTGTCCAGAAAATTACCGTTGCTTTGTTTTGTAGACCAATTGTGATGAACGATAACGGTCAGTGTCAAGCTCACTGACAAACGCGTTGCATTTCCTATGACTACCGTACTTCATAATAAAAGTCAACTCGAGTTTTGCCAGTTTAATGCTTTTAATGTGAAGCTGCAGCAGTGGGAAATATTCAGTTTGCATTAGTAGTAACTTAATACAGAGGTTTGGTTCCTGGTAATGGCACCAAAGAGTTCTTAAATCTGCAAATATATAGATATTGCAATGCTTTCATCAGTGGGCTACAGGCTCAATCCCCATTGTGTTACCTTATTTGGTGATAGATGGTGACTTAACAGACATTTACGTCAATTAAAATCTTTGAGATTGGATCACATCATGACTTTTTGTGAAAGGGGTCGCCAATAATGACAAATCCACGAGGCTTTCGTACCGGACTCTGACTTTTTTCAGTCAAAAAAACGGAGCTAAAAGGACAATAAATCTTGTACTTACATTTCCCATGTGGCCAGAATTGACATCAAATTAACAAAAACGTTGCTCCACATCTATGTACACCTGTGAGTAAATGATAATACGTCTATAAGCTTGTTTACACTGTGCCCAAATGTCAGTTTAGTGCAAGTTTAAACATTCACTCGGCTAATGTTGGTTTTAGAGAAAGTGAGCTTTTAGCATTATGCGAAAAACACTGAGCTTTCCTTATTGTCAGCGCAAACCCAAACTGACCGTCCCTTCTATTCCCTGGTGTGTTAAACTGTATTGTCAGTCAGTTCACCATTTAGATAAGCACCCACAAATGTATGTAAAAATGGAGATCAAAAGAATCTCCACAAATGATCTTCTGTTTGACACAAGAAATTCACTTTTCCAAGAGACTCCGCCCCCTAGCGATGCCTTCGGTGTCCGTTTGTGAGGAGACATGCACCCGTCGCTGTTGGCATCCATACTGAAGTGGGAAACAGAAGGTTGGAGGGAACAAGGCAGGAGGTGGATCTGGGTTCTTACTCTTGCCCTCTTCCTCACTGAAACAGTAGTTACAGTAGAACATGGGGCACTAACAGTGTGTGCCGAAACACAAGATAATACCACGAATGTAACTGCTTTCTGAGGAATCTGATCATTGAATTCAGCCCAGATTAAGAGCTTCAGATGGTGTCGTTGATCAATATTTATCCTGTCCATTATATCAGACATGGATCAATGCTTGCTGAATTTTGACAAGAAGTAAATTGATTACATTGATTCTGTAAATTGACTGAACTACTGCGACTACTCTTGAGCTACTCTTTGAAGCTCAAGGGGACATTTAAGTGGAATACCAGGAACATTCTGGGTCGACGATTAAAAGGGGAAAAAACCCCCCTGAATTATATTATTTTCTGTCATTACATTTAAAGGTCTATCCCAGTAGTTTTGCATGTTTTATCCCATCCACAAACTTGTATATACTTTACATCCCGACATCCCATTGTTGAAGCCATCTTACTGTTTTAGAAATTTGATTGTTCCAAGAATCCGTTGGTTCCCATCCATGTCTGTTTCGACTCTCCTCCTCCAGCAGATGAATGTGTAAACAGGCTTCCAGTGTCTCTGCACACACATCCTTTTGCACAGTAAAGCTCAAATATCCAAGTGAATTATGTTCACTCACCTAACCGTACTTATTTAAACCCAAACCATGATCATTCTCCAAGTGTTTTTTGTGCCTGGATATAACCAAACATCAACCACAGTGTTGTCACATCATGCAACAGATTTAAGAGTTTTGGAAGGCATAGACCAACAATTCTGTCCCGCCAACAAGATTAGAAAACATGTCTATGTTTTGTTGTTTATTTTGCAGCACTTGCTGTGTAGTAAGAAGCTGATTGAGAACATATATTGTCAGGGCCTTAAAGGAGCTAACACTTACAAACACACTGGCACTGTCCTTTAATTTCAACATATGTTGTTGACTTACTATAATGTCAGTTTACACCTTTTTATTTTGTCCCTGACTCATCTCTCACAGGGCAGATGACCCTGACCTTTGCACTGGTGATTTGTGGTTGCTTGTCATTCGTGGCGACACTCGCGTCAAATTAAAGTGTATTCACCTTCACTGTAAATCAATCAGGATCACAGCAGCAGCATCGTGGTCAGAGCTAAAACTGTAACGCGGTCCCGTGCTTTGTGGGCTGTTGATGTTATTCACACTCGTTTTTTTGTCCGTGCCATTTGGTATATGAGTGTGTGTATAGGGTGCTAATGAGGGAAGGGGAGGCGGAGGAGAGGGGTGCACGTGGAATTGGTGGGATACAGCTGGACGGAGTGGGAGACTGTGGTGAATAGGTAACCATGGTAACTCTGTTGGCTACGATTTAAATGCAGAGCGAGAGAGAGAGAGAGAGCAAAAGGGGTAAAGGAAGTGTGTGTTTGTGTGCAGTGGAAAGAGAATGAGGTGGGGCTAAGGGTTAATACGCATCATTGCAGCAGGTTAATTTTGCATCAAACTGCGAGGTCAATGCAGCGTTTACCCCCACCACTGGACATTACAGAGCGCCGCGCAGGGCGGGGAGTGGAGGTCCAGGAGTAGTAGTAGGGAGGAAGGAGGTGTAAGGCAGCTGCGGAGGGGGGGCGGGGGGGAGGTTATATGAATTTGTAGAAAGAGTTGGCAAAGAGGAAGAGAGTGTTCCTACTTTTAGAGAAGGAGGTGGGAGATAGGGGGAGGAAGATATCAAGGGAGATGGAGAACGGAAGAAGAGAGATGGGATAAGGGAGGGAGAGTTACAGGTCGAGACCATTGTAACATGTGGATAGTGACAGCAGTGAGGGAGAATACAATCAACCAGCCTCTAACCAGCTGTCAGCTCCAACTAGTCTCAGCGTCCTCTGTGGACTCTCGCTCACCACATCACCCCAACATCTGAGCCTCCATCGTAACCTGCAGCTTCCACCGGCATCGCTTTTTTCTTTTTCTTTCTTTTTTTCCACCTTTCGGCTCAGACGGTGTCTACCGTCTGGCACTTAGTTCTCGCTGGTGAGGAAAAAAAGAGAGGAAAAAAAGGTGGCTGGAAATTAAAATACACAAAAAAGGTGAGAGTCGATCCAAAAATAACACTTGAGTGCCTCTTCATCCGTTGGTGCCTCTGTCTTCGTCGGGAGACAGATGAGGAGCAGTTGCAGGGCAGCAGCAGCTGCTTGTCCCTGATCACTGTTGCAACGTTGCCTGCATGGTGTTGCAGTTGCCGTCCCACTACACCGGTGTCCTGGTCTGTCTGACCAGAGATGCAGCTGCCGATATGATTTGTCATATCGTGTCATTGAATTACTGCGTTCGCATTATTGATCAATCTCACCCACACCCCCCACCGCTCTCTCTCGCCTTCCTCTACATCACCTGTTTCATATTCCTCCCTCTGTATTGTCTGTTGCCTCAGTCGCTCTCTGCTTCATATGCATCTCTGTGTTGTCATTCCCCTCCCTCTATCTCTGTCTGTTTTAAATTCATCTCTCCATTGAGCCCCCCCCCTCCCTCCTCTCATTCTCCCTCACTCTCTCCCTCTCACTGAGGGAGAGATCAGTAATATTAATGTGTCTCTTCTTCTCTCCCTCCATATTTCCCCTCTTCTACTTTCTTTTACCACTGTTCTCTTTTCTGCTCTTCCTCCTATTTATACCTCTCTCTGGGCCTTTATCCCTCATCATCCCTTTCACTCAACCTTCCATCTGTCTCCATCTCCATCTCTTTCTTTCTCCGGCCCCGCTCTCTGCAGCTGTTCAGTATTCATCTATTACTGTAGTGTTGATAATTCCCTTCTCTGCCTGCAGCCATACAGTCATCTATCAGATTAATAATCCTGCTCCCCTTCTCATTCTCTGTCTCTCTTCCTTCCCCCCTGTCTCCTTTCTTACTGTGCCAAGTGAGGAGGCTCAGCGTGTCGAATGGGTTTGCATGTCAACGTCCCGCCATTACAACCATCATCATTAATAGCCGTATCTAGATTGCTGATGCCCTCATTAAGGTTATTCAGGTCTAAATAACCTGCAGAGGGAGAGAGAGGCTCTCTGCCTCTCAAGGCTGGTGGAGCCTGACTTGAGCTGGCCATCGATTAGACGAATAGACTGCACCATTCACTACCATTCTCCAGCCCCAGCATGCAACGCTGTGCTCGTACAGGAAGGGAATCAGCATTTTAGTCCAACTACCCGTCTATGTTACTGCTCACTGGAGTCAGTATTGTTTTCAAGGTTTGGAAGTTAATTTAATGAGTATGAGTTTGATATATATATATATATATATATCATTGTCTTATTAATTGTTATTCCTTGGTATAACTATTAACAAATGAGACCATTGCTGAGATGACTGGAGGCTCTATGTTACGCCATGGGTTTTATTAATGCTTCTCAAAAATCAAGATGTCCCATGAACCCTGTTGCTTCCTGTCACAGAGTAACTTCTTCTGCTGATAAGGACGTTTTTTTTCATCTGCCATGGCAAGAAACAAAACGTATTAAATCCAACATTGTTTCACACTTTGTAAACAGGGGATTCATATGTTCATACCACGGGTTTCTCCCCAAGAAACAGTTTTTGATTGAAGAGGACAATTAGCTCTGGGATTCATATTAGTAAATATTTTTCGACAGATCAAAACCATGACTTCTATCGATGATCTGTCTATTGATATTAAGTGTGTGTGGAGATCATTTTGTTGAACAAAGTGTGTGCATCAGTCTACAAACGTTCTGCTTCCTTTATTGTTTTTAACTGTAGGATTTGATTTCTGACTAAATGTCTGCTTGTGGATTATGTGGGATTTGATATGAGCAGTGACACAGAAGTTCTAATGCGGTCAAAGAAATCTTTGAGAATCCCTCCAATGATAAGCTACTGTAGATATACCTATTATTTGTTCTATTCATTCTCTTTCGGTGGAAACACGAAGCACAGTCTGTGTTCCATCTTTAATATCTGCTCTCTCTTTCTCTCTCTTGTTCTTTCACAGTAACTCCTGGGTTCTTCTCACTTCACAAAAAGCCTCATTCAAATCCCCAGACAACACGAGAAAAAAGGGAATAACATCTGTTTATCTGCATATTTCTATGTTCAAGAAACAAGAGGAAAAAACACAGAGTTCGACAGAGGACAAAAGACATCTTAGAGGACGCGGAATTAGAAAGAACAAATTGCGTCTGGAGGACCAAAGGGAAAATAAACCTTTTCTCTCAAATCCACCAGCGTGGAGTCACCTCACCTGTACCTTCGGATTAAAGAGCAGGGTCATGTCCCAGTTACCATGCGCATCGCCACGCTGACCTGCCTTCCCGGCCCTTCCCCCTTCCTCTTTCTATTGGCCCAGCTGCTACTGCGGCTCCTCCTCCCTGGGCCGGAGTTGGTGGGAGCCGCCTCCTCCTGCCCCTCCCTCTGCACCTGCTCCAACCAGGCCAGCCGAGTCATCTGCACCAGGCAGAACCTGGAGGAGGTGCCCGAAAGCATATCAATCAACACACGATACCTCAACCTGCAGGAGAACTCGATACAGGTAAATATTGGCTTGAGGGAAGTCACTCATCAGGTCACACCATGTCATGTCAGTGTTTATTTTTGTTGTGCATTTCTAATTGCTGGTTGTTCCTCATATGGTTGGTGCAATGGTTCACTCTTGTTTGTTATTACAGCTAGATCACAGCATAAACAACACAAACACATTTTCAGCACATCTGTTGACACATCTTAAGTTATTGATTTTCATCTTTTGCCATTTTTACAGTTACTGATAGAAGAGTTCACAGAGCACACAAACACAAAGATGTACGTTATGTGTTGCTCATGGATGCATATTTGGGGGTGTTTATCAGAGGGTTCATTTGTTTTTGCAGCCAGTTGTGGATTAACTTGTTGATGCAGGTTTTCTCTTGGAAACTTTAGTTCTGAGAAAAGACAGAAACGCAAATGCCGCTAATGGTAGAAAAAGGCACTCAAGCCTCCGCTGAACCGAGGGAATATTTTATGAATTGAAAGCAAGGCATGGTTCCATGACACCATGCTGCCTTTTCTATGCATTACCAATTTATCTATAGTCCCAAGACAGCGTTATGTGGCTCTACAGCTGCAAGGGGAAATCATTTAACCACAGACCATCGATACAAAGCGCATGAATCTCGACATTTATAAACAGTGTGGTTGATTTTACTCTTTGCAGCAGCATTTGAAGTAATTGGACCCAACCTCATGCTGCTGACAGTGCTTTGTTCTTTTGTGATTTAACATTCATTTCCGCTACATTTTATCTCCGCTAATGAAAAGCAACGCGTATCCTAAACATTGTTAAAATTGTCCGGTGCATCTCTCATCATGTCAAACTTCTCTGTTCATTGGACAGAGCAGTCTGATGTCCTCTATTCCTCAGAGAAAACATCTTATTATTTGACGTTAACGGAGCATAAATGGGACATCGTGCCACATGATTTGGTGTCTGAGGTTTTGAGACATGCTGCTCACATGAAGGACAAATCAAAGAAATCATAACAATATTCGTTGCGTTTCGCTTTTAGCCTAGAAATTCCGATTTGGTTTGTTGTATCCTGCAGCCCCACTTGAAATGATTAAAAATCTAAAAATGTTTTAACACCTGAAGGCATCCTAGATTCTCTGGCTTATTTTTTCCTTCACTGAGTACCCTGAGAGTAAAGCCTTGACAGCGCCCACCCCCTCTTAACATATCCACCCCTCCGTCTCGCGCCTCCGCTCTTTGCCTATCACCCCCCCGCTCCTGCTCTACATACAGAAGAGGCAGTGGCCTGACTCCAGGAGCCTCCGTGTGTCTCACAGAGGGCTTTGGCCACACATCTCCAACAATCAGAGATTTAAGGGGCTTTTAGTCACACTCACTTGCTGTGTGTCTTTGCCTTCTCGCCAACTGAGCTCCAGTTGGGCTGCACCAATGCCAGTGTGTGCTGTCCAGGGCCTGCGTTTCTCAGAATCATGTCCGCTAGCAGAAAAACATCTTTATTGGTTGTTCACTTGTAAAGTCGATCCAAAAATGTGTCATGCAGAATGTTTTAAAAGTGCATTCATTTATTTATGGTTTTGTCTACCGTGTTTATTTGGAGTGACGCTTCCATGTGAATAGTCCAACACTGATTATCAGCTAATTTTCAAGGGATTATAATGTGTCAGTGGAAAGTCCCCTCAGTCTAACTGAAACATCAGTGTGAAAAGCACTTAAGTGTCTGGAGCATGCACTGAAATAAGGTTAGGGTGAGGACTACAGAGTTTGCAGTAGGTTTACCGTAGTGCTTCGAGAAGTAGTCTAGTGTCTTACACCTGCTTCTGTTTGTTGAATATATGAACTTCAAATTAAAAGTGCATTGTAAGATAAAAAAAATTGACGAACATTATCCACAGAATGTTTTGTCGCAGATATCTACTGAAACAAGCATACTACAGCTAGCCCCATCCTGTCCTGTCTTGTAATACTACCTGTACCTCTAGAGGTGATAGTGAGTCACTGTAGCGTGTAGAACAGGGGTCCCTAATAGGCGGACCGCGGTCCAGATCCTACCCAGACGCCGTTGTATCTGGACCCATGACCTAAAAGCGATAGATAATTGAGAATTATACAATTTTGACGGAGCGCTTCTATTTTAACCGGCGCAGCTTTTTTAACCTTTACGGCACACGTTCAGCAGTGCAGGAAACACGCCGACCAATGCGTTGTAAATCACATCACGTGATGCAGCTCAGCCAATCAAATATGGGTATTCTGAAAAGTTTCCTGACTCGAGTGAGATGTACACACACCGTGACACACGTGGGAGAGAGGAGGAAAGAGAAGAAAGAGCAGGAGAATTGCGCGAGTCAGAGAAGTTATTTCACATGAAGTTCTCTTCTCCAAAAAGAGAAAAGTGGTCAGAGAGACCAGAGTCTGTAAACATTAATGAAGAGACTCTTAAAACTAGTCTCACATGTTCAGAGACCGTGACGATGATTAAAAGGGGTAATATGAAGTGTACCTACGAGACAAAGTATAACTCTTTTGAGCAAACGTACCCACTCACATCCGAAATGAATTCCCAGAAAATAAAGCTAAGAGCCCAATATGATCAGAATCCTAACACGTAACTTCACTGTCCAATGATGTTAACAGAGAGAATAGAGCTGACAAGAAGTGGTTTAATAACCATAGATAAAGTCCATGCTCACTGATTTCTCTTGTTAGAAGATGAGTAAAGTATAATATCGTAGCTTTTTTGATTGACATCACTTCACACCTGAATGAACTGAATTTAAAGCTGCAGGACAATTCAGTGAAATTTATTTTTCTAAGATGACTAAGATTACTTTATTTTAAGATGCACATTTTTGAAAAGCTTTCTGTAATGTCAGTTATTCTTTTGTGCTTATTTTACTTGAAATGAGAAAAACATTTATTTATGTATTTATATCTATTATATATAATCCATCCAGTTAAGTTAGATATTATTGTAATGTTCCAGACCTTTGGCCGAGGAGATTTTCTCAATCTGGACCTTTTGGAATTTGAGTTGAATACCCCTGGTCTAGAAGAAGTAGAGCTGCCCCGAATGCTGTGTTACGTGATATCGGGGGGTGACCCCTCACGGTTTTTAATTCAATAATAAAAAAAAATTGAAAAATTAATAATTATTAATTTTTTTTTTTTTTTATTAGAATAAGTATCAGTGTGGTTTGGGCATTTCAAGAATGCCATCAGTAATGTACCGAGCTGGATCAAACACAACTTACCTCAGGGGATGAAGGGGATCGTCTGAGGTGTGACCCCTCTCCAGGGCTGACTTCTCAAGACAATATGAAGAAAAGGAGTCGGTCGAAGAAACTAATTCGTTATTTATTTATTTGCATTTAAATCAAAGTATAGTCTCTTGGTCCAAAATGCAGAGGAAAATCGTTAACTGAAAAATATAAGAAAAATTCACCTAAGTATTCAAAAACCCCTTCAGAGTAGTTTACAGACAAAGGATCTGTAAAAAGCTGACTCAGCCAGGCAGACGAAGCTGGCTGTGTAGCTTACGGAGGAAAAAGTTAATGATTCACCCAGCGCAGGACTGGACAGAGTGAGCCTTCTCTCCTGACTAGACTTCAAAAAACCTTCTAAGTTTTCTTAAAAACCTCCGACAGTCAAAGTCCGGAGATTCTGTAAAAAGTTAAAGTTTTCCTCCGTGCAGGCCGGAGCCCGCACGGGATTAGAGACTCCTTCTCCAAAAGCGTCTTCCAGGTCCTGCTCCAAGAGTCCTAAAGTTGTTTCAAAACTGCTGGTATTTATACTAATACGGGCTTCAGATGTCTGACTTCACACGGATTCCTACCCTTCACATCACTTGATTGATGACACAAAAACCCTTACATCAGCGTATTTTTCAGAAAGCCGGGTCTCTCTGTGTGTCGCTAAGAGCTCCCCCGCAGACTCAGCGACGCCACTGTCAAGGCCAAGTTATTTATGCTTCCCCCAGGCTACTCTTACTGATCTGACCGGGTCAGAGGTTCTCCCTGAAACCGCTGACTCGGCCCTTTTGACTTCGGCTGGGATTCTCCCTTCTTTCTTCTCTAGACTAATGACCCATATTCTCATGGATCACACTGCCTCCGGCTTCCCGGACTCCACGGGGGTGCGATGGCTGCCCCCCCCCCCCCCCTCCTTCTCCCCTAGACTAGGTGGCGTCTGGGGGGGGGTGAGGGTGTGTGTGTGTGTGTGAATGTATAGGAGAATGAGTGTGCGCCCATCCGTACACATCACAGGGGTTTTGGACAACCGCCTCAGAGCCTCAGAGTCATATGTCTGATTTAAACAACGGTTTTGCTGGTAGAGACATCACTACTTCGCAAAATCTCCACCGTGTTCAACAGCTGCCCGACTCCGACCTTGATCAGCAAACCTTCTGTTGCTGCAGTTACACAGCTTAGACCCAGTGCTCCCCCAGCCCACTGTGACTTCAGGCACCGTGCTTTTCGCCGGCCGAATGTGAGCTGCCACAGCCGCTAACTGAAGCTTGATCCCTGGAGCCGCGTCACGCTCCTATCCGGTCCAAAGCCGCTAAGCGGCTAAGCAGTCCCCCGTTGTTGGGGAGAATGAAACAAAAACACAAGCCGTTTCCTTGACTCTGCCACTCCGGATTCATGCCAATATAACAACTATCAAAACGTAACGTTACACTGATCGTACATCCCTGGGGCAGTGTGACAGTAAACACACAGCTGACGTAGGCTATAGGCCAATGCCACACATGAAGATTATACGGTTACAGTGTTATTTTGACGGGCTCTTAGAGTTCAGAAATGTTATTGTATTTAACAATAATTACCCTGCTGTTCATCAGTTATTCCATTTTATTAAATATATAACTTATAAGTTAATTAACACTGTATGGACCCAGTAGTAGAGGTGAAATGCTGCCCCATATTTCTTTGGAGCAGGTGACTCGGTATACACGTTGCATCTTTAAATGTGAGAATATTTCACGATCAGTACCCCGCAAATTCTGCAGCGTAAATGCACCATGATTATACAGCAGGTTTTGGATGGAGTGAAGGAGTGATGCATATTGTTTTATCAATAAAATCCAATATGGAGGTCAGGGTGACCCTTGGAGTCAAAACAGAGGCTGGGAGTGTCTAACTGGCTGGTGTCGCTGTCAGCTGTCAGTGGGAGTCTGTCTGAAAAGCCCACCTTTCCCTGCAGACAGCAGCAGTCACTGGGATGGAAAGATCAGCTGTTCCCATTATGAGCAGAGAGATGAATAATTTATATTTGAATGGTTTGTTTATTTAAACATGCATTTAGTCATATTTGTGCCTGTGAATCATTCATTGACGATGTTTTTTTCTTGACATGGTTTTGTAATATTTTGCTCATCTCTAAATGTAGTAAATAATATGTTAGTATTAGAGCTTCATGTCTGTTACATATATACTCCAATAAGGTTATGAAGTAAAAAATCACCAGAATAAATACAAATTGTATTTTTAGGAAAGCTAAAAGAGGTAACAGTGTTTACCTGAGGGGTAAGCAGAGGGTGGGCACTGCGCTTCTGTGGTGACACTGTCATTCAGGACGGTGTTTTCAGCAGAGCAGTGGCCATGGTCACATGCACGAACATGCAAACTAACAAAAATGGACGTGCCCCAGCCTGTCAATAAAGCACAGAGAAGTCCAGGAGAGTGACTTCACATTCTCTGCTCAGACAGTACTCTGACATTACCTGAAGGCCACCACATCTCTAGATGACACCAAATCCTACACACTGTCCCTTTAAGTAATGACAAGTGAAATGTGAATTAATATTTTGTATTTGTATTTTGTTTGTCAATAAAACAGAAACCAGAGTCCACTTCAGATGTGTATAGTTGGCTTACACGTATATGTGTAATCTACATGAATCAGTCTAGATGTTGTACAGTAACTTCATCATTATCTGTCCCTCCAGGTCATCAAGTCAGACACTTTCAAGCACTTGAGGCACCTTGAGATCCTCCAGCTCTCCAAGAATCAGATCCGTCAGATTGAAGTCGGAGCATTCAATGGCCTCCCCAACCTCAACACACTGGAGCTCTTCGACAACCGCCTCACACTGGTGCCATCACATGCCTTTGAGTACCTCAGCAAGCTGCGGGAGCTGTGGCTGCGCAACAACCCCATTGAGACTCTGCCAGGCTATGCCTTCCACCGTGTGCCATCACTACGTCGCCTGGACCTCGGTGAGCTCAAGAAGTTGGATTTCATCTCTGACGCAGCCTTTGTGGGCCTCGTTAATCTACGCTACCTGAACCTGGGAATGTGTGGGCTGAAGGACATTCCCAAACTGACAGCTCTTGTGCGTTTGGAGGAGCTGGAACTGTCAGGAAACAGACTGGAGATCATCCGACCCGGTTCCTTCCAGGGCCTGGTGTCCCTCCGCAAGCTGTGGCTAATGCACTCACAGGTGTCAGTCATTGAGCGCAACGCCTTCGATGACCTGAAAAGCCTGGAAGAGCTCAACCTGTCACATAACTCCCTGCACTCCTTGCCCCATGATCTCTTCACGCCCCTTCACCAGCTGGAGAGAGTACACCTTAATCATAACCCATGGATCTGCAACTGTGATGTGCTTTGGCTTAGTTGGTGGTTGAAAGAGACGGTGCCCAGCAACACCACCTGCTGTGCCCGCTGCCATGCTCCTCCATTCTTAAAGGGCAAGTACATTGGAGAGCTTGACCAGAGCCACTTCACCTGCTATGCTCCGGTCATTGTGGAGCCACCTACAGACCTAAATGTCACTGAGGGTATGGCTGCTGAGCTCAAGTGTCGCACAAGCACCTCCACAACATCTGTCAACTGGATCACCCCTAATGGCACACTAATGACCCACGGCTCTTACAAGGTGCGGATATCCGTCCTGCATGATGGCACACTGAACTTTACCAATGTCACTCTGCGAGATACGGGCCAGTATACCTGTATGGTCACCAATGCTGCTGGCAATACCACGGCAACTGCTGTCCTCAATGTCACCGCTGCTGATGCCAGTGTCAACTACACCTACTTCACAACAGTCACAGTGGAAACAGTGGAGACCCCAGGAGAAGCGGAGCCTGCATTGGTAGCCTTCAATGAGACGTTCATCCGTGTTCCTGGGATCACGCCCTCGGGTCACCTGTGGCCAGAAGGTGTTACTACCACAGCCTCCTCTCTGTCAGCAGACTGGTCCTCCTCCTCTCCTCGGGCCACCCGACCCACGTTCACTGTGCCCATCACTGAGCCAGGCTTCTCGGGCCTGGATGATGTGATGAAGACCACCAAGATCATCATAGGCTGCTTTGTAGCCATTACCTTCATGGCAGCAGTGATGCTGGTGGTTTTCTACAAGCTGAGGAAGCAGCACCAGCTGCATAAACACCACGGCCCTGCTCGTGCCATCGAGATCATCAATGTGGAGGATGAGCTGGGGGCCAGTGGTCGGGGCAGCGGCATCTCGGGAGGCTCCACGGTGACGCAGAGCGGAAGCAGTGGAATAGGAGGGGGCCAGAGCCTCAGGCTGCACCACCCAGAGATAGTCAACCTGCCGAACCTGGCCCGATCGGAGCACCTCAACCACTACTACAAAACCCATCACTTCAACAACAACATGATGGGCCTGGGCATGGGCCCATGCTCTGGTGTGGGCCTCAACAACAACAACAACCCCTCGCCTTGCTCTCAGTCTCAGAACACGTCCATATCCTGTTCCCAGGTTCAAACCAGTGGAGGAACGGCCACAGGTGGCACCCTGCCCTCCTCTGTGCCCCTGCCCCAGTTGGGTCTCCACAGTTCTCTGAAAGGCCTCATCGGGAAAAGCCAGAAAGAGCCCCTGCTTTTTAAGAGCAGCTCCAAGGAAAATGTGCAAGAGACTCAAATTTGAGTAAAAGTGAGAGTGAAAGTAAGAGGTAAGAAAGAAGAGATGCTGGTAGAGAGAGTGAGACAGAAAGAGCCTGTGAGACCGGGTATAAGAGACTCATTGTAGCCTACTGTCCTCATGGACAGATTCCACAGAAGATTATATTTCACATAGACACTGCTTTGTGTTGTCAATCTGTTGACAGAGATGAGCCGATACAAAGACTGAAGGAGGCAGAGTTTGATATCTGATCAGCACTAGTCCCATCAATAGCATCCGCACATCATTTTAAACGTACTCAGCTACAAACATATACGATGTAAACCACAAACATCAGAATCATTGCTGTAGTCTTTGCCAAAGTCAAGATCAAGCCAACTCTTTTCATTTCACAATCAAAGTGGAAAGCTATGAAATGAGCGACGAGCCTCTCTAGGTTTTCGACAGATTGCTTCGTATATTTCCAGACACATTCAGTGTATATATTTGGAGGGAGACATACTATTGTCCATTGAACATGTTGTCAGATTAGTGTTTGGCAGAGACGCTGAACAACAAACAATGGTTTGGGTGAGCTGTACGGTCCCAGGTTTCCAGGAAGCACTAAAACAAAACAGTGGAAGCTAAATTAGAGCAGTGCAGCGATTCTGTCCGGGACACACGTATCTGAATAATATTCCGCAGGGAGACAGAACAACAACTATTATTTTTTTTTCGAGCAGTTTCACTCTCACTTTCTCACTTTTTCTCCTCTTACACCTTACTGGCTGCTGTCTTCTTTGAAGAAGGAGAGAAACAGAGTGGTTATCATGGGAGAAGAAACATATAAAGGACAATGAGAGATATAAAAAGGACCGAAAGTACATATTATATATACCGTAAATATATTTTCATTCAAAGAAATAAATTATAAAGAATCTTTATCAGGCTTCTGATTGAAAACTACAACGTCTAAAGAATATATATATAGATATATATATATATATAAAAAAAAATGTACACACAGCTGTTGTAGTGGCCCTCCCTAACAACTTTCCAAACTTGTAACAAGATGGCCGCTCTGTGCTGCATAAGGACACGAGTAGGACAGTGGCATCTGTTGAGGGAGCTAAAACAGAAACCTGGCAAAGTGTTTGAGTGAATTTTCTTTTTTTTGTAGCCACACAAAGTGTTTCCCCTCTCCTGTCGCATTCACATGAACAGGGTCTTTGGAGGAGGGAGATCTCTACGCTCTACCGCAAAAATATGAACTGCGACTTCAGCTCTTCATCATTTGATATACAGTATAGCTATAGCATTAATAATAATGATCATAATGATCATAATGATAACAAGCTTTAGCTTTATTTGGCATAATGGTCATTTACTGACGAACACATTCAATTATCAACAATATGTTACAATATTTACTAAAAAGTCGAACATGCTAGTTTAGCATGCTCTCTAAAAAATACATTCGGTTTCAACTTATACAGTATCACAATGATGATATGACACATTATTGTTATAATGTTATCATTATTATCATCCATATGACTATTATTATTACTACTTGTGCCTACAAATAGCTGAGAAGTACTGTTTTTTCATTTGTATATGACACTGAAGTAGTTTTGTGACTGATCTTGTTGGACTTTGGCTGATGAACGGCAGTGGGACGGACTCAGCGTGCCACTAAATGAACTGCACATGCATTAGCAGGAAATAACCTGGCCCTCAAGATGGCTTCCTCAGTCCAGCCCTCACTGACTCGCCTGCTCTGATGTCTCACGCAGACAGGACCTCTCATGTTATCACGCATTAAAGACAGGACATGGACCTTTGATGAAGACTGCTCCTTTGCAGGGGATTATTTCACAACTGTATCTCAGTGTTATCGTGTATGAGTGGATTTCATGGCAGCAGGGAGCTAAATGGACGACAGGCATTGCCAAGCATTTTTAAAGGTAAGCGAAGCTCATTAGTGAAAGAGAAGGTGGCATACATTACAGTATATAGTGGTGGGTGGATTTTTTTCTAAAGAAAAAGGACAATTAAATGAAAAAAAATATAGAACCTTATAGATCTCTTTAAAAAAAAAAAAATTATTATGATAAGTGTTTTTCATTTTGGGTTTTTATCTAGTTTGAATATTTCAGTTTTTTAAAAATCAAGTGATATCTTTATTGTAATATTGTTATTGTTATTATAATTAGCTAATTACACTGGTTATAATTATGAGAGATGTTCTGTTAGCAGAGGTCACTTTGAAAATTAAAAAAACCTGGCACATAAAATGGCAGTTGAAGTCTGAAACATGACGGCTATTTTTCTTTTCTTCCCCTTTTTGTCACAATCAACTCTAACTGTCGTGTCACTGTTTGTATCCCGTTGGCTCTGCTTGAGACGACACGTAGCGAACGTGCAATGGTCGGCGCAGGCTCCTTTTTGTTTCTGCACAGGGGGACAGGAAAAGGCCCTGCTCTGGTTTACAAGCTCAACCACACTCCCTCTGTGCTTTCCTGAATGTCATCGCCATCACAGTGCTCGGAGTGCGATTGCGCCATGTCAACACCTCGTTGCCATGGCTACACACTCAGACAAATGCGGCAAACGGTCATCACCACCGGCGCCCCGTTGGCCCCCTCGGCTGTCACGTTCGTTTCAGGTCGCCATATCTCGACGAGCCGGCCAGTGTTCCTTTAATGGTAGCAAAATCAATCAACCTGAGCATTGTACCCATGTCCTCACATAACCCCCAACCCCCCTCCTCCTCCTCCCCTAAACCTCCACATCCTGCCATCAGGTTTCCCTGGCAACTGTTGCCGCTGCGACAGCCCTTATCACAGCGTCTTGATTTGGGTTTCGAATGCTAAACAGACGGGAGCAGACAGTATGGAATTCCATCCATGTGTGCACGTACAGCCACCTCAAAGATCTTTTCCTTGTTTCCTCGTTAATGTGTTTCATTTGTTTTCGCCAGCGACTATATTTTGAGGCGTGCAGTTCACATGCCACTACCTCCTATGCATTTAATTTGCAAAGGCCCCACACCATTGCTAAACGCATTTATGCACCCTACACTTGTGATGAACACTCATACCCTGCACCAGTCATTAACGTATTCCTGTCCCAGCACAAGGGATCCATATTCCCCTCACAAGTTATTTACATATTCATCTGCCTCTGTGTGCAAATAACGGAGAAATTATCATGTGGGCATGCTGGTGGGTATGAGTGCTGTGTGTGTGTGTGCGTGCATGTGTACATCAGTGGCTGAAAGCAAGGACTGTTACAAAAAGCTATTTCCCCCTAATTCCTCAGATACTGTGTTCCCTGCCTATCGCCTGTAGTGGCCCATCACTCTGGAAAGCATTGTGTAGCCCCTATAGCACCTGTGAAGTGGCACAAACCAGAGGCCATGTGATTGAGGCTCGGTGGTAGAGAGAACAGCGGTTGAGCCGGAGACACGCAGTCACAGTGCTGCAGTGTCTGAGTCACAGAGCAATGAACACACTCCCAACACTCGAATGGAAATGCTGTGTTGACTGTGCAGGAAGGGAGCCGCTCGTTCACCCATTCAGGGCAGGTGAAAAATACCAGAGTGTGTGTGTGTGTGTGTGTGTGTGTGTAATGTCTTCTTTTGGGGTTTTGCATGTACAGTTCTGGATTACAAAATGCCTGTTGTACTGTTGTATATGGCAAAGAAATGGCAAAAGATGTTACACCATTGTTGATGCAATACTGCTCAGTGTGTGTGTGCATGCGTGAGCATGTGTGTGTGTGTGTGTGTGCATGTTCAGGTGGGCTCGCGCTAGCTAGGTTGTGTAAGGAGGGGAAGAGGGAGGAGGGGCAGTCAGACCTCCATTTTAAATCCCTAGTTTAAACCAGCTCTGTCTGTCTGCCTCTGCTCCAGGCTACTTTTATGATCCTCTCACTGACACTTTTTCTCTTCACTTAAGCAGCCCCCCCCCCCCCCCCACTCTCTCTCTGCTTATTGGGATAAACCCAACTGATGTAAGGTCTATCTCCTTTCAAGCGAGCAACCCAAAACTCTTTTTATCTCTTTGTCAATCTGCTACAACCCATCTAGGGTCAAGTCTCGAGGCAGCTTCTGTCTACCGCACAACCTCAGCTAGCTAATCAAGGTCAGCGTTCGCATTTTGAATCGTGCCATTTGTTTTTATTGTTTTGCCCTGGCTCAGCTGTATACGAGAGTAACACCTGTTGGTGAAGCTTAAGTGATTTTTAATGTGCATTTTCAGCAGCTGTATTTATGGTTAATCGCCTTGACAGTGATGTGACTTTTAGTCATAATCGTAACGATGCACATGAAATGATTTGCTGCTGCTCTCTCATGACGCGTGAGGGTTTGCGTTAGCACAGATATAGGGGCGATCCAAGTTCAGTCTTCTGCTGATTGCGGGCACACTTGTGCCGCCCTCTGAAGGTGGTGTCGCACACATGTTAACCTCAGCGCTACGAGGCTGTGAGAGCTTCACACGGCTTCATTTCTTTTCTGTCACCCCCCCTTTTTAAAAATAGCAGTGAAGCGACAGCAGAGCTCAATGCATTATTGATACATATGGTGACAATGATGCATGGCACGAGCGCTAATTTTTCTCCTCGTTGCAGAGGCCAAGAACATCAAACCGCTGTGAAAAGATATGCGTCGTTATTGCTGTTATTTCTCACACGGCCGTCAGGTCAGTGCGTGAGAGCGGAGCCAAACGTTGCAGCTTGTCTCCTCACATGATGGCTGCTGATATTCCGTTAAGTGCAACAATGTTTTGTGCGCCACTGTGTCACCGAGCCCCCCCCCCCCCCCACGAGAGCAGCCATGTCTCACTATTCGCTGGGCTTCTGCTGTCAGGAGCTGGTTTCATCGCCATCATGCTGGTCCGAAGGCCGATTTGATGGCACCAGTTTCTAGATGCCCGGGTCATTCTGTTGTGAGAAAAAGAAGAGCTTTTTTTTTGTTGTCACTGTAATGTTGCTTCTGCTGGGGCTTGAGTGGAGATGTGAACAGACATTTTTCTGTGTCATCACTGTGAAAACCCTGCCCTGAAGCCACTTATCAAAGCTTACCACACACACAACATGTGCACGTGTAAGAAGAACACACAGTCTCTCACACACACACACACACACACACACTGACTGAGTGATTTATTGATTGAGGTGGTGCTTTCTTAAACAATTTGCAGCTGAGTGCATTGGAGGTTAACACAAACCTCTCAACCGCTGCCACCGTGCTTCAGCTTTGTGCGCGTGTGCTTTATATCCTGTGAAGGTGTCCTTAATTTGAGAATGGCCGGAGCATTAGCACATGGCTTATTTCCTTGTTGCCTTGGTAACCATGCTGTTGGTCACAAGACGGCCATTGTGGTCGTCCTGCGAGCTTTTAGCTGTACGTGGAGTCGGACGGGGCTTATAAGTGTGTGTGGGCTGTGACGTAAGACTGATGAGTCTCATCCCAGATGACTATCTCCTCTGTGTCACTCAGTCGTCGGTCAGCGAGCCTGTGAGCCGCTGCTCTGAAGAAAACTGAGAAAAATCCACACAGTCATTGAAATAGTAAAATGGGACACGCTCACAGCCCATGTAATTGTAAAGTACCGATTAATGGGAACAGTAAAGCCGGCGCACTGCTAAACACAGAGCTTCTCATGAATGCTTTATAAAGGAGGATATCAGTGTCGTCATGCCAAAACGATGTAACTGATTACGTTTCATATTTAGCTCTACAAACCCTTTCAGAACTCGGTGGGGTAAACTGAACAAAATGGCGCGGAAGGTTCCAAAGAGGGCTGTTTTTCTCAGGTCCCTGAAAAGCTGGCATTTGGAGACGATGCGAGGTTTTCACCCGACAGCGACCATATTGCACTTTGAAATACAGATTTGTGTTTTGAGAACAATCTGGGATGTCGTGGCTCGTGTTGGGAGTTGGAGACTCTCTTCTGGAGCAACTTCATGCCCTGAAGCGCTTTGGAAAACTCCCCTTCAGTTTTGTGATGTGTGCGGACTCGGGGACTTGTGTCAAAATGTCCTGAACCATTCGCAACTATGAAAGGATGTGCTGACCCAGCAGCTGCGCTCCTCTCAGAGGAGAAGCTCACAGTTAAGTTTCCAAACGCACATTCCACCCTATCCACAGAGGCCCGGCTCCCAGATTTACTGTTTATGGGAACCTTGGCTCGGCATCATAATCACACTCTGCTGTGTCTGATGTTTGTTTGAAGCTGGGTGGGGGCCATGGAGTACATTTCAGCGCTTTGAAGTGTAAATTCAGGTCTGGTTGGAGCACCGTATGGAGGGCAGCGGGGAGATAGTGACAGCCATATGGATATAAGCTGGGGGTTTGATGACAGAGCAGTCTAACCCTTATCTGTCTGCTGAGGTGGCAGAGGCCCGGGAGGTCCAACCCAGACCGGACGTCGACGGCGAGGGTCAGAAATTGTCTGGGCTCAGAGCCCTGACCTAGATACGCCTCCTCAGCTGAGCTGTGAATAAGACCTGCAAAATCCTCCCAGTGAAAGAGGTTTTAAAAAAAAGCAGGACACAAATAGTTATGTAAATAGTCATCAATATGAAATAAAATTTTACTGGAAGATATTGATTTTTCTTTACCCTTTTTTTGTCTCCACCCCCACATGTCAGCCAGTGAGGCGTGCTGCTTTTCTCATCTGTGCTGATTTATTTATCCGGTCTGGCCCTTAGTACCCTCATTTCATGTCTGCTCTAATTTCTGCTCCCGGTCAATGTGACACCAACCTTACAAGTTATATTTTTACCCCTGATGCTCATGAACGGCGTCCAGCAGGCGTGACAGCGGCCTCCATTGTGCTCGAGCTGCAGCGTTTCTGTTCGTCCCATCGCGGCGGTGCCTCGTTCACCTGGCCCAGCTTCAACGGCTTCAGTTGTCTCAGGCCTCCCCACCCTCTGAGCCCAAAGGAAAGAGAGTGACAAGGGAGGACAGTGTGGACAGAAATAGAGAAGGGAAAAGGAGCGATAGATTGAAAAGAGACAAGAATGACCGGGGGAATGAAAGATGACACATCCTGTCACACCATATCTATGTAGGTTTTAGACTGAGTGTATTTGCATGTGTGTGTGCATGAATGCAACATGGCGTACACACACAGAGGCCCCAGCTCTGCGTGCTCAGTGCGTGTTTGCGTGACATCGGCATGAGCGGGATGTAAGTATGCATATTCATGCATACGTCCGAGTGGGTTGCGTGCGTACTTGTGTGCACTCGAGTGCGCACGGTATCCGTGTTTGTGTATCTGTGTGCGGCAGAGATAAAGACATGAAGGAGGAAGGGCTGCCGTGGTGCTTATATGTCACCCAGCGCTGGAGGGGAAATGACTCCTCTCTGTCCCCGACCCAGGGGAGGCAGAGGAGGAGCACAGCTGACTTCTCCTGCTCCTTTTTCTCACCCTCTCCTTCAGAGATGTAGCTAAAGCTTGTCCCTTTCTCTCTGACTCTCACACACACACACACACACACACACACACACACACTCAAACGCGCGCTCGCTCACAGGAGTACGCCTCACATTAACCCCCTTTCCTCCTCTTGTGCTTCTCATCCCGTTAAACCTCCTGTTCCCCTCCTCCGCTCTTCTCTATCTACCTCATGCTTCCTGGTTCACCCCTCCCACCTCCTTCTTCTGCCATTTTTCACCCCCCTGCAGCTAGATGTCAACTTGTGATTCTGTATTAACCCCTTGATCCCTTCTAAGGCGCGCACACACACACACACACACACACTCTCCCACGCTCCTGTTAGCCCCTAGCACCACTCCGATCCCCTCTCAGGAAAATGGAAAATAAACCCAGCAACAAACCAAGGCTTCTGATATTTCCTTCCCTCTGTTCAATTAAACATGGCCTCCATCTGCTTCTTTGTTTCACGTCAGCTTTTCTTCTGCAATATTGACTGTGGTTGTTCTTGTGATTGTTTCTTAAGACTGTGTTTTAACCTGTTATAACCACAGATGTACGTGTTAACACTGGAGGAACATGTCACGGGTGTGTGTGTGTGTATGTGTGTGTATGCGTGGAGTAGGGTGGATTTGTTCTGCTTCAAGGTTCTGTGCCAAAACCTTTTCAGAACGTTCAATCTTTGTTCATGTGCCATACTGAGAAATTTATGAAATAAAAATAACTTTTTTTCACAAAATTCAAAGTGCAATTGGGGTGCTTCTTTTTGACTGTAGGTCTCTTCACTTAAAACAGTGTGTGCCAAAACAGCAGCAAACCTGCAGGTCATTGTGTCTGCATGTGTGTGTGAATTCATTTACGTGAATTCTTAATGCTGCGCACTCTACTACGATCAAGCTATTTTCCCAGACATCCTCCCCTCCTTTAGTCAGCATCAGGTTATTCCTCAATGTGCCGCAGTGTTGCAGTGTGTGTGTAGGTGTGTGTATGTGTGTGTGTGTGTGTGTGTGTGAAGGCATTGTGTCAGTGTGTTAAAGCTGATTTGACACTGAGGCTGTGGACCGGCTGGCTGCAGGGTGTGTATTGTGACCCAAGCTGCTGACCTACGCCTGCGCCCCACGTCTGTCCGTATGCGTGTGTGTCTTTGTGTGCATGTGTGTGTGTGTTGTTCGTGGGATGCTGTTTAGCCTGCGGTGAACATAGCTTGTGCTGGCTGGGGGTTTGCCAAGAGGTCAGCTTCTGAATGCTACTGAGTCAGGGTGAATTATTGGCTTGTGTGTGTGTGTGTGTGTGCGTGCGTGTGTGTGTGCGTGCGTGCGTGTGTGTGTGTGTGTGTGTGTGTGTGTGTGTGTGTGTGTGTGGGAGAGCAGGGATAGGGCTGCAGGTTTGGGTCAGTGGGATTAACATGGATTCATTGTGTTTTAACAGTGATTTTTCTGTAACATTTGGGGAACTAATTGTTTTATTACACTATTTCAATATCTCAGCTCTGCAACAAAGGCATTACGCTCTGAAAGTATTGGATGCTATTTCAGGGAAACTATTCCAAACCTGTCACTAAACTTTGCTGCAAACCTGCTGACAGACAACTAATGATAAAAAGATTAAACGTGTGTGTGTGTGTGTGTGTGTGTGTGTGTGTGTGTGTGTGTGTGTGTGTGTGCACCCTCACAAGCAGAGCTCAGTGTCCTTATTGAGACAATGCATAATATAAAAAGTGCCCGGGTTTAAACTGTTCAATTATGTAATCTGGAATGAAACATAATCAATGACTCAGCAGGAGCTGCAGACAGATAGTAAGACTTGAATGCTGTGAGACTTGACTTACTTAAGAGTTGACTGACTAAAGACTTCACCGGACTTGAAAAACGCTCAAGTCTTGTATTAATGGATTGTTAGATCTACACAGTGAGGGTGTAACCAACCCTGTCTACTACAAAATGACCCATACAGCGAAATGGAATTCTCACTTATGTTCCTGGTATTAATCACATGGTTTGCCACCTTTTAAATGGACTTCCAATCAGGGCTGACGGTAAATGTAGTCCACTGAAGAAATACAATTCCCCAGTGTGAGCTACACTGGCCAAGAAAGCTGATCTTTCCTGCTGTTGCACCAGGATGCATTACATGCCGTCTGACAAATAAACAAAATCAACTCACAAAACATCAACGAAGGAAATATTCAGCTACTCTGGCTTTGGTTGAAGAAAATCTTGAATTAACCGAGTAAAAGGTGAAAGGTTTTCCTTTTTTTGCTCTCTTTTTTTGGCTAAGCTGCCCCGCTGCAGCGGCTCGCTGGCGGCTCTCACGCTTCACTTCTTCAGAGAAGACCATTAAATAAAAAAATTAAAAAGACAAAATCGCCCTGCCGGTCTTGGTTGTCTCTTCCAGTTCATCTTCGGGATCCTGGAGAAACTTCCATGTACCGGTAATGCCCACACGGCTCTCTCTCTCTCGCCCGCTTGTCGTCGGCGACAGCATCCAACAAAGACCGCGCACGCTGACATTCATTACAGCAGAATGTTTCCGTTTCTGTTGGCATCGGAGGGTGAGTCGTGTTTGCTCTCAGCAGCTCAGATTCTGGAGGGTCCCTGCTGACTATATCTTCCCAGCTGCAGCCTTGAGTGGCCTCTCTCCGGCTGAATACTGCTGAATCTCAGCCAAAACATCCTCAAATCTGCAGTGGAAAAAAAATCACTGTTGAGGTTAGAAACGTAACACAAGCGATGACAACTTGGATGAGGAAGAGCAGAGACATAGACAACATCAATAACAACTGCGGGCATTTTCTCACACTATAGAATGGACTCGTACAGAGATACACTTTGGAAATCATTGAATTTTACTTTGCTGAAACAAAACAAAAACGCAAAAAAACCCACTTTGTCATGTTTGGTAAAACATCATAGTTTGGCTTTAAAATAAGCTATTTAACTAACAGTGTTGGGGTCAGGGGGGCACTGTATCACAGTCCGTGGGGACTTGGTTTGGGAACTGAAGGATCGCTGGATAAGTCCCTGCACGGACAAAATTTAGTTATAGACGGAAATCCAAATAAGTCACTATTTACTTTTGGTTTCACGCGGGACACGAACAACAGTCGTCTGGGTGAAAGTCTTTCTCTGACTCACCCACACAACCTCCTTCTTCCTGTTGTAGGTTTCGTTGTAAGGGCACGTCATTTGTAGGAGACCGGGCTGGTTCAACAAGACTCAAGGATCCGAACACAAATGGGTTGCATTACAACCTGAGAATCTTGACTTCTTGAGGATTTGACACTAAGACTTAAAAAAACAGCTCTGCTCTTACTTTACATGTTTGATAGTTAGTCCGTATGGGAAAATTCAAGTCACAACAATCTAAAGCACACCGATAGAAAAAACAAATCCAAGGCCCCTGGATGTTTCATCCCGACAAACTAGTCACCCTACATTTATAAACATGCATGCAATACAAAATCTACTGCATGAACTAAAAAGCTCGACAGCTTTTACATGTAAACCAGGATGCGTTTATTCTTTTTTTCCCAAAGCTGCGGTAATCTAGCAATTTTAGCTTTTCTTTTTTCTCTCTCTCCAAAAAAATCTGTAAATTCTGTAATCAGATCAATGTAATCCAGTTACACATTATGTATTACTCCTCCAGCCTTTGTGTGGGTGTGCGCATGAGAAGCAGCAGCAAAAAAAGAGGATGCCAACAAACACTGTCCTATTTTGCATGATGTCTGCGCACAATCCACGTTAAAGCAAACAGGTTTGAATTGCATTAGCATCATATAACTGGCAATACCATATTTAAAAAAAAAATAAAGTCTTACGTGTTCTCTGCACGGCTGCATGAGCTTCAGTGCACGCTGGAAGGTTAGTTCTCTTTCTACATGGAGTCATGTGTTGGAACTTTAAAACGCTGATGCGACACCGCCTCCATTTGCACACATGCTATCCAGTTCACGCTCACGCTGTATAGATTATGCAAAACCACCTAACAATACTCACTTTCACCTTACCGACACGAGTATCTACATGACTCAAGGGAGCAGCAAGCACGTACTCAAGATTGGAACAGACTGCATGAAATCCAGGGCAATTTATACGTGACAAAACAGTGAGGCTGAAGCATGCAGCTCAATCACAAGGCTCCTTTTCTCTCTCATCTCTAGTTCGGTCGAAATAGTTGTGATGGAAGGTGGGGGGGGGGGCTGTCAGGGAAGAAATACAAGCTGAAGGAAGGACAAGGGGATCTGAGAAGGAGAAAGAGGAGGAGGAAGGGAGTCCTAATGATGAGCGGCAAGCAAGTTTCCGTTTTCTGCCCCCCCCCCTTCTCATGAAAAGGCCAATTCTTTCAGTTGGCTGAAATCTAAGTGATTTTCTCCTCTGCGCTCCCCTTCTGGGGCTTGTCGCATGTCACTCTCAACCTCGCTGCCATTTGTCTCTGGTTTTCTGCTCTGGTGCTCATGTGGTGTTGCCGTCGGTTACTCCGGGAGGAGAGCTTCGTCTGGAGGTCCAGGCTGGCATTAGTCCTGGATGTGAAGGTCAGAGGCAGAAGAAGGAGCCTCTGTCTTCTTTAACTCGGCCTTGTGTGATGAACGGTCCATATCACCCCTGCCACAGCCCCCTACGTGCTCTTCTTCTCGCCACTCTCCCGTTCTGCAGTGATACAGTTGTAAAGTGTAACCTTGGAGACAGGGGCTAATCATCCATCCCATAGCGACCCTTTCAATCCTTCTCCCTCCACCTCACTCTCTCTTTACACCTCTCCTCCTCGCTTTCGCCTCCCACCTCCTCTCCACCTTCCCCCTCCTCTTCACCGCAACAGGCTATTTAGGTATTTCATTGGCTTTACAGTATTTTGTCAATTATCTGCCTACCTCTCTACCTCTCCTCCCTCCTTCTCCCCCCTCTTCCTCCCCTCTCTTTGTTTGTCCTGTGGAAGGACATTTGTTTTCCTGTGGGGGTAGAGGGGAATCGACATCGAGAGATGAGTTATTGATTAGAAAGCAGGTTGCAGGGGAGAGGTAATGCGGCTCAGAGAGAGAGAGAGCAAGAGAGAGAGAGAGAGTGAAGACAGGATGACACGTACAACCTATGACACATCCTGCATACTGTAGCAAGGCAGCATACCCACGCATGCCGATGTGACACACAGTACATAACATATGTGCAATGTGGTGTCTGCACGCTGTTCCGTGACACACATGATTAAAGGTGACACAAATTGTCCCTGTTGTGTGAAAATCTTTGTAATTCATTAATGTTGAACAAATGAGGAGATACATGGTTATCTGTGGGTGGAAATCAACATCCCATCAGGCTCTTAAAACGACTTGTTGTTACAGCTTCACCGACTGTATAATAATCACAAAGCCTTGCGTTTGATTGGCTTCTTTATTTCGATCAGTGTGTCATCATCAGTGCGAGCTGACCAGAATGACTTTGCAGGTGTTTGGATCACCCTTCAAACCAACCAACTGGTGATTGACATCAGTTGAGACTAAATTAACCAACACATTCTCCCTCCCAACTCGTCAAACACCGTTGTTTGGACAGTGGCCCTACGCGCATTACGGTGTACTTCGTCATTAACGGACAATGTAGTCAAAATCAATGTAATTCTCACTGGGTAACCTCAGAGGAGAGCAGGACATGACAGTGACAAAAGGACTCAGGCTTAGGAAAAGATTGCTCTTTATACTACGCAGTTGCTTCTAATTATTGTTTAATTATGACGAAGACAGGGTTCATTGAAAGCCCGGTGTGTCTCATACAAGACGCCGATATCATGCCTACGTGCACCGATATCAGACGCCAAGGTCCTCTGTCCAAAAGTTGTATTTCACGAGTCGGGAGTGAGAACAAGATGTATGGACAAGCTCATTGGCTCATCCTTAAGTTTTTTTTATTGAATTTGAAAACTGGAAATCATGACAGCTAATCAGGAAACTGTTTCATCCAAATCATTTCTGAATGGATTTGAGTTGACAAACAGGATGCCCAGGAGGTAAATCCTGCTTTATTTTAGATCTGCGATGCTCACGACTTGAGATGCAGTGAGTTGGCGCTCAGTTTAAATTGCTGCTGGTTGTTGTCATAAACCACTCTCCATAATTTGCTGATTTGGCTGACTCTCTCAGCTACCAGAAATGGATGTTTTTTTCGGACTAGGATCACAAGGTTCAGGGTAGCTTTGCAAGGCGATGCATGTTGGTCAAGCTCAAAACAAGGCCGTTTATCTCTGTTCCTGAACGGCAACACACAGGGGATATCATTTTCCACCTGACTGTGACACATTTTAACTGCACCGTTAAGCTCGCCATCACTTAATGACAAACCTACACACTTTGGGCCACATGTGGCTCACATACAAGGGCAGGTATGACACCAGCAGATTTGCAGTTAGGCAGCGCAGAGAATATGTCATCCCTGGAGAAGGTCGAAGAAATCCAGCGAACAACACAAGATGTCATTTATAACAAGGATTTACCCAGGGACACTATTTCATGCACAGTTATCCATGAAGAGATGTCTTTTTTCTCTCTCCTAAGAGCAAGCATATGTTCTGTCAGACACCGGTGGAGGCATCAACATAACACCAGTCCATCAGCCAACGTGTGTGCGTGTGTGTGCAGTAGAAACAGCTCTTTAAAGAAGGTGCCAGAGCCGTCTCTGTGGTGCTGCACAGTGTTTGCAGCATGTTGACTTGTGATTTGACGCTATCACAGCCTCCAGTCTGGACCCTGCGATGGGATCGCGCCCACGCATCCGTTTCCATAGAGTTCCTCAAATCCTGACATCCGACAGGACTCTGACAGGGGAGACGAGAGCGGCCCGATTGCAGCCTGCTATCTCGGATAATTATCTCTGATAGTCAGCATTCCTGACTACAGCACAACAACGAGGAGAGTAACTGTACAAACAAACACGATGCGATTATGAATGCATTACCATCCAGCCGACAGGCAATCAACGCGCAGTGTCTTGTCGCGCAACCCTGCAGATTCCTGAGTCCTCCGACACACTAGAGATGATTGACATGCAAACAGAAGCCGCTTGTGTAGAATCGAGTCAGTTTGCCTCTCGCCCCTCCCACCCTCACCCCCCCTACCTGCTCTCACTCTTACTCTCTGTGTCTCTTGCTAACATAAAGGTGCTGTGCATGTTTCCCAAGGTGAATTGGCTGGCTTGATGGTGCACGCTGAGACGTGATTGTAGTACATTTTAAGGTCCACGTACTGTGCAGCGTGCAACCTTCGCTCGTGCACATGGTCACTGCTGCCACCACTCCCTTCCATCCCTGTGCTGCAGCGCTAAACGATTCAAGTAGTTGCGGTAATGACTTGAGGCAAAGGAGGCAATGGTTGAGGTGAATCTCTCCCTCTCGCTCCCTCTCCCCCCCCCCCACTCTCTCTCAGCATCTGAAATCCATCGATGAGCTACAGAGGAGTACTGACAGGCAGCAGCCACTGCGGTCCTGCAGGGTTGCTTGTGTGTGTGCGCGTCGGCCCGCGAGTGTGAACAACAGATAGGGATACAGACAGCAGACACGGGGGCAGAGCCTGCAGTTGTGCACACATATGCGAGGGAGTGCGAGAGCCTTATTTACTCCACTACCTGGTTTATTGAGTCAACCCCCTCAGTCAGGCTCTGATGCAGCCGCCTGCCAGCCTGCCACCTCGGCTGCCTCCGCCACCGCTGCGTGCTAAGTCACCAGGCTTCAGCAGCGGCCGTGCCCCCCTGCAGTCAAACGCAGCCACAAAAGCACTCTCTTGTGCACATGCGAGCGTCGTTGACCATGCAGGGGCACGCCACCTCTACGCTGGGCCCGTTTAAGCTTGGACCTGTGACGGCAGCAATGCTGCCTAATGAGACGACATTATTTATAGTCCGGCGTGACAGAAGCGGCCTCGCCATTAGACTGATAATGAGTCGCTGGGATATTGATGGATGCTCGTCTAGATTGGTATTCACCAAGGAACCGGTGCCACTTCTCCAGGTTGCCGTGGATACCAGTGTTGCCTGCTAAATGACCCAATAATAATAATGATAACAATGACTGCACTGTGTGGAGATTGAGTTTTAAAACCACAGGGAGAGGGACGCCGGCCGGAGCGTGAGAGTAATGAGGACGGAAAGAGAGTGATACAAATGAATAAGAAGGATATGAATGTGTGGGAAGGAGGAGGAGGTAGTGGGGGGGGGGGGCGACACACAATCGATGATCAGTGAAGTAGCATTAGCATTGTTCACACATCCCCAGCCTCGACTCCCCCCCCCCCCCAACCCCTTCCTCTTGCGGCCTCTCTGTCTTTCTTGCTGCAGTAGCGTTGCCATGGCGACCGAGAAATGTGGGAATACCTCTGTCCTTCAGAGAGAGAGAGAGAGAGAGAGAGAGCGAGAGAAGAGAGAGAGAGAGAAGGAAGAGATGGAAGGAGACAAAGGTAGCGAAGAAGGAAGGAAGGAAGGCAGGAAGGAAGGCAGGAAGGAAGGCAGGAAGGAAGGCAGGAAGGAAGGAAGAAAGAGAAGAAGGAAGATGCAGGAGCGCTCGTGGGTGGGGGAGCAGACATTGCTCGCTGGTCGCTGAGCGCACATTAAAAGCCTTGTTTAGCCCTTGAAGGAGCAGCTAAAGTATGAAACATCGGGATCTCAAACACTCGCGTACACACACAAACAATTGTGCGTCAGAGTCGGCGCCCTGCTAATGCATTCAGCTCCCTTCGCTGGCTCCGGTTCCATGAAAGAGAGTTCGTGGAAAGTGTTTTGAGTGAGTTTGTGTGCACAAACACGCACGCACGCACGCACGCACACACACACACACACACACTCTCACACACACACTCTCACACACACACACACACTCACTTTCTCTGCTCTCTGACACACTCTTCTCTTCTCACTGACATTTGTATCACACACATGTTAATCAGTTGCCAGCCAGGTATAGTTCCATCATTGTTCAAAGTCAAAGAATAACTTCATGATGTTAGTTGTAATGAATAAATATATTTTAAAATCATGTACATTTCTCTGGCATTTATAGTTTTCTACTGTACCGAAACGTACCGAACCGTGGCTCCACTGTATCGTACCGAATCCAACCGTGAATTTTGTGAACCGTTACACCCCTAATATATATATATATATATATTTATATGTATATGTGTGTTCACCTGGTCTCTGTGTCTGTGTGTTGTGAAGCCATGGTTACTATGACAACTCATTTCGACTGAAATAGTCTCAGTGCCTTTTGCTTTCCGCTGCGTGGCATGTTTCCCTCTTCTTGTTTACCCGATATTATTCCCCTCGTTGTCGTCTGTTGGTGCAGGTGACCGGTGCATCAGCAAGCTAGTGAGGTGCCCCCCCCCCTCCCTCCCCAACTCTGTTGCCACTCCTGTTGTTCCCTTCGCTCTCACCTTACTGCCAACCTGCTGCACAGATCCTCCTCCAATTCATTTTATTGGCAGCTAGCATTTCCATGGAAACATCTCGAAACCATGGCAACTATTTAAATGGAGCCAAATGCTTTCAAAACTGCTGCACTCGTCCCCTTGCTCTACCTCTTGCCTCCCTCTCCCTCATGCTATCTTTACTCGCTCCTTTTCCTCCTCTTCGATATGGACAATGTTGCTGTCGCAGTCAACCTGCATGAGTGTATATACATATATGTATGTGTGTGTGTGTGTGTGTGTGTGTGTGTGTGTGTGATAACGTACATATGCAACACAGCATGCGATTACTGCATCTGTGTTTTTCATTGTCCTCATGCATGGATTTGAGCTTTGATGGATTTTGGCCGTGTGGCTGTGTGAGCCGATTGTCTTTAACACACGTGTGGGTGTCCATGCATGCATCCTCTGCTTGTGCACTCTCTGCAGGAAACAAACATGATTATGGCCGAGTGCCTAATGCCTAAGCCTCCTCTCCTCCTCCACTACTTACCTTGAGCTTGTCCTTCCAAATGTTTCAGTAGCATGCCTGTCTGTCAAACTTCTGACTCCTCCCCCGGGATGCAGCCTTGTGATGTGAACTGGAGTAAGACTGAACTGACTGGCTGCCTGGGAGTCAAGTCACAGCAGGACTCGCCTGACTCGGCCTGGCATTACTGCAGCTACTGTGGTGGTGGAGTCCACATGCATCCAGCCAGACGAAGGTTTGATTTTAATGCAGCAGTATAGGTCACGTTAGTGCAAATCAAGTGAGACGCCACAGATTGGCCATATTTGAAGAGAAGTGTTTTTATTGCGTTTTTTTAATACTTTCTTTTACAAAATATTTATATATTATGTACACCGAGCAGAAACTAGTGTAACAGACCTGCAATAAATCCTCCCTTCATGCAGGTTGTGATGTTTGGTTGTTGTTAAAACTGTTGTGAATGGTGTTGATTTAACCATATGATGATTTTAAAGAAAGAAGCAGAAAGATTTTTTTTTTTTTAAAGTTGGATGTCAGTGCCATGGATGAATTACTGTACGGGCCCAGACTCAGGGGCCCCTCTGGCCTTCACCTTCAAAATGTCACTCAAAGAGACAAGAAGCAAACAGGAAGATACTCAAAATGACCACAGAAATACACTAAGAGATGCAAAACAGCTGCAAAGAGACACAAATAGACTCACTACGACTATGAAAATGGGCAAAACAACCAGGAAGAGAAAGAAAATGACAACAAACAGATACAAAGCAAATACAAACAGACTCAAAATGACTACAAAGCAACATAAAACAACAGAGAGACAGAAAGCTACTGCAAAGAGACACAAAATTACTACAAAGAGACAACAAACAACTAAATAATAATACAATAATAAATATATAATAATAAACTATAAAGTCTATGTGTCTTGCCCCTATGTAGGAGAGTGAGGTGGGGGCCCATCCTCTCATAATCTGCTCCTGTGCATCAGCATGTTGGTCTGCCTATTTTGCCCACAGAGAGTGGACCAATCAGGTAAACCAAGCCATGAAACATATACAAAGCAGTAATCACTATTCTCACTGTGCTCAGCTTGTCTTCTTTCTCACCTCCTTCTTCTTCATGTACATTTTTCTGTGCTTGCAATTTTCCGACCCTAGGGTCCTTAAAATAAAACATTTCCTTTATTTTTTTTTTTTGCTTTAGCAAGTAAAGTGAAATTAGCGTAATTGTTTGAATGAAAAAGACCTCAAGGCATTTTTTCTCCACCCTGTGATAGCAGATGAGTCCCTCTCACCTAAAGCGCAACGCTGTCCCCAAAATCCGAGAAGAGGCAAAAAAAAAACACAAACCACGGTAACAGCATAAAAATATGACAAATAGTGCAAAAAAAAGAATTAACCAAAAACAATGACCTAAAATAATAATACTATTACTAAACATAATTCAGATGAAAGCACAGCTATATACACGCGTCTATTCCCCAAAGACCTGCTCGGGATTTGCTCAGTGGGGGGAAAAAAACAATTACAGTGGCATGAAATGAATAAAAGGTATATTCAGTTATCTGAGTCCTTTGAAGATGGGTGAGGACGAGTAAGCAAATCTAATTCAACAGCCAGAGCTTTCCGTTGCAGAGAGGCATGAGGGGGGAAAAACCCTCCCAAAATGCAGAGATTAGTTGGTACCAGTTTCTTCACCCTGACAACATGAAGGTGCCAGGTGTCAGGGTGCCTGACACGTATTGTCAGGCACCTGACAATATGTGGATATCAAGCAGCTAATAAGGAGGACGACCACCCTTTGCTGCCTTTCAGAACAGCTCCGGTCCTCGCTGGGAAGCTTTCATGTGGTTTCCTGCGTGTGGTGGCATCTTTGGAGCTTCTTTCAAGGGGGAAAGTAAGGGACGGGGGAAGGGAAACTCCTCTGATAAAAGTTCAGTGATGCTTCTGGTTGAGGTAACGCTGCTGTTTGCGAGTTTCTGTTCAAAACATATTGTTTCCCAGAACAAAAGTGTTTATGAGTAATTTATTCTTCTAGGAAAGAAGAGACTGGAAATGTGTCCTGCAGTGTTTTGCTTGCTGTCTGGCCTCCAACGGGGAATCAGGCCTTCTAAGTTCTTACAGTGGGGCAAAGCACCATGAACTATTTCTGGGCCTTTTTTACATTTTGTTTTATTGCAATGGGTACACAGCAGTAGTTCCCAACCATCTTTGTCTGATGTACTCACAACCTTGTCAAATGATCAAGTACCCCACCAGTCATGTTCCAAATGTGTTCATTTGAATTGATTTTACACAATTAAAACAATTCATTGTGTTGAATTAGAGCTGATCCCCTGTAGATTTGCAGAGCTCATTCTCAGCAAACAAAAAAACAAAAATACTTCTTATACACGAATGAAAACATAGTTTTGATAATATATTTCTGCTACTAGATTACACTGGACATTTAAGCTCAATTTCAACCATGTATTACTTGTAGTTAACTATTTCATCACTGCTAACGAACTACAGTATTTTAACCATTACATTCTGCTCACTTGCTAAGTCGGCCTCGTTTACACACACTCTCAACTGCAACACATGGTCAGGTGTTAAAGCTGAGCGGGATCATTTTAAAATAATATTTTCCATTTGTTCAAATTAGTTGAACACAATCTCTCAGAGTAGGTTAACCCCTGCTGGTAACTGCGGTAGAACCTGGTTGGGAATCACTGGTGTATAGCATCACATCATCTGAGCCTTTCCTGACTGCTGATCTGTGATCATACATCATGACAGGTTGGGTCACATTATATTCACAAAGTTTCACCGTGCATTTGCCTCGTGCAGCTGTGTGTATGGCTTTCACTTCTTTGTCAAACATATTTATTCCAATAACCAACTCTGATGGATCCTCTCTTACACTTTATTGTCTCCATCAGTGCAGTTTGTCAGTGTTTTGCATATGTTTTCAAGATTCTCCAGACCGTTTCCTTTCACACTTTGCAGATGGATTTACAGCCACAATATGTGGCTCATTTGTGTGTGCCAACATATTAAACACCTACACATGCATGTGTGTGTGTGTGTGTGTGTGTAATGAGAACCTTCTGTCGGCTATATTTATTCCCTAAAACGGTATTCTCACCGCTACCTAGCAACTTAAAACTACAAAGGGTTAATTTACTTCAATTCCTGAATCCAGTCCTAACTCTAACATTCTTCTCTGCCCTTTTCTATCATATTAATCAATTCTGAACAAAATTTCCAATTCAGCAGACATGTTCATTACAGTGAGAGCACTCAATATACCGGATGAGACATTTTTGAGAGCAGCCTGTGAAGAGTAAGGAGCAGTGAGGAACGAGGAGCTCCATCTCAAATCTACTGGGGAGACTTTGGTAAAAATAGTCTGACATCTTACCAGTGTATTACTGTGAAGGTTGTGACATGTCGCCATTCTCTCTCACTTTTCATGAAGTGTCCAGTTTGGTTCATTCTTGTAAGGTAGATTTCGTGTCCCCATCACTTATTTTTGTAGGAATCTCTATATGGCCATTATGGAAAGGAGGAATTATTACAGCACCCAGTAACCATTCACGAAAATATCATATATTTGTTTCAGTATCTGCTGAGACAAAACAAAATAGAAAAACGATGGATTGCTTTCTTCTGGTGAAGGAGGTTTTTGTTCATAAACGAACACATCGAAGACTGGTGTGAGATCAGTATGGATGTATACTGGCCTGTCATTACGAAGAGGGAACGGATACAGAAGGCAAAGCCGTGGATTTACAAGTCCAACTCTCACCTTTGATCATGATCTCCGACCAGTCAACAAGACAAGAGAATGGATACAAGTGGTATATGAGTTGCCTTCCTTTGGAGTCTGGGCTCAGTCTTTGAGGACTCCCTCAGATTTCCTTGAGAAAAGATCTCGGTGAAGAACTTCTGCTCTTTGACTGTGATTATGGCATCTTATCTGGAGGCCTCACTGTAAGGTGTTCTGGCAAATTGTAAGCATATGTTGACTGCTTGAATTGACTGTATACTGAATTTGCAAAACAGTTGAAAAAGTCTAATTTCTTCTTTAATTTGACTACAACTTCTGTTTTTGTTGTATACCAAAAAGTCTATGTCAACATGGAATCTAGAAAAATCTTCACAAATCCACACAAAATGAATGATTTACGACTATATTTACTGTGATTTGCTGACTGGCAAAACATACTTTGTGCCTCTTACTTCCACCTTAACTCTAAACCCTACGTCCCTAACCAGCCCCGTATGAAGAAAAGAGACCCAGCCCAGATGTCCTCACTTTGGATGATCCTCCTTCATACTGAGTCATAAGCTCCGTGTAGACAAAGCTGTCTGCTTCTGTCAGCCACATGAAGTTGTCATTATTCTTGTGAAATGTGAGGGCAGCTCTCTCCTTTACACCGCCACCCCCCAGATACATTGTGCTCATTATATGGGTCGTGAGCTCAGGGAGGGTTTGGGCTCTTTAATCATTGAACACGATGACACGGGGCATAAGTCACACTGGTATTCAATAGAGCATAGCATGGGCAACAGAGGAAGACAAAAAGCCCATGTGCTTACAGTACGCTGGTCAGCAGGTGGATGGACATTGTGTGCGGTGCAGAAAAACAGGTGGACGGTCCTATACGATATATACGTGTGTTCTCCCTCTCTTTCGTTTAGTTCTTATACATAATTACATGGATGAGACTCACAGCAAGGCTCTTTCGCTCCAGTGCTCTTCCTCTCTCTCTCCAAGTCTGTGATTTCATGTATAATTACTTGCATAATTATAGCTCCCTCAATCCTACTGTTTCAGGAGGTCTGTTTCTGTCTCTCTGGTATCGCTTGTCTTTCTTTTTCCTTCAACACGCAGCCATAACAGTGCTCACACCCTACCGATACTGCCTCCCTCTTGCCTGGTGGAAAGGCTTGTTTCGTCGCTCTCTTTTGTTTCGTCTTCGTGGTCTGAGGCAGGCCTGTTCTAATATTGGAAAGACAGCAAAGCAGATACAGTGTGCAGGAGGAAGCCGACGGTTTACTCCTGGGCTGCCATTTTTCCTCATGAGTTATTCATTCAGACATCACAAATTTAAAGAGCCTTCAGGTGTGTCATTGGGAATGAGGGGGGAAACAAAATGCTCTATTGTTTTCTTGCTTACTACTTAAAGCTTTCTGTGTGAGAAGGCGTAGGCAGTAGCATTGGAAACCTGCACCTTCTCATGTTTTTGAAAGTTTCACAAGGCTCGCGGATGAAGCCAGTAGATACAATTAGTTTGATTGCTTAGCAACTGAGCATCACTTTTTGAGAGCGGGAACTGAGGGTAAACCTCAGGTGGAATATCGAGGTTGCACGCTGTTTGTCAGAAGAATCTGTTTTTCCCAAAACTTCCACGCAAAGTAGCATGCGGTGTATCTGCAGCGCCGCTTTCATGTGTCAATCAGCACACTGTGTCTCAGGTTAACTGACAATAAAATCATATCAACACCACACATATTCCACACACACGCGCTGGCAGAGTCATTTACTGCTCGACAAGGTTGAAAATTGAAGCTTTGCGCTGCACTGCAGGTCTACTGTGCGACCAATCGTGACCTACTTTCAGGTATCTGGAGGATTTTCTCTGCTTCATCTGGGCTTTTATGCCCTCGCCCTGTTTCAACTCATCTCTAACAACATGCTGCAACGTAAAGGAGGAAAGGCTCATAAGTGCTGATTGTTTTAAAAGTGAGTGCCAAGAGTCAGGATTAGGCTGGCATGTTTTGGAGAGCGTCAGGTTTGCAGCTTTTGTCAGAGACGCATCGGTAATGTAACAGTTCTTAATAACCTGCCACTCACGATTACCCGAGACCCTGATGATGGTCATCGTGGTCTTTGTCACTGTGCTCTAACCCCCTCTGCTGGACAGACAGGAGACCAGGACCTGATGCAGTCGGTGGTGGGACAGGCCTGGAGAGTAAAGTACCCCCACATCTCCAGAGGAGGGTGATGTATTTATTCTGCAGTGAGCAACTCCACAAACTATTCTTTTTGCTGCCACGTTGATCTTTCTTCTTCTGTCAGATGGTGGAATTCGGGGTGTGTATGTAGGGGAGGGCGGGGTCGCTCGGGACGGTGGTCTGGGTTGCAGCACATCGGTGAGGCTTTCATTTGGTGTGTGAGGCGAGCCGCGGCGGACTCTCCCAGCAGAGACCGTGCCGTGTTTGTTTTGCGGGTGTGTAAATTAGCGGTAATTCGTTTGCTCAATAATGACGTGGGAGAGCTAATTAGGGCAGTGTTGATGGTGCATTAATTAGTCTCGAGTGTGTGACGCTAATGAGACCCTGATTCAGCGTTTGTGCTTGCATGTGCATGAGTGTAAGCCATGTATCTGTAGAGGCCTACCACTATAGGTCATGCCATGAAGCATGCAGTAAGGCAGCATGTGGGAATGGGTGAAGAGTGCCTTTCTAAATTATTTTCAAACTCATGGTGTCCTCGCTTCTCCCTCTTTTCCGGCTTGTTCCCCCGAAATAGTTCTCAGCGCTCCATCTTGAAGGACGTCACAAATCCTAAAATGCATCTTGGGGAGCCAGGTGGCTTGCCGGAGGAGTTGCAAGCAAGAAAACACCGGTGAAAATAGTAAATATTCAAGTTGTAATGATCACTGTTATGCTCATCTGACAGATCATTATGTACAGCAGTATAACAAAACAATGACAGATGATGCAGCTGTGCCACGCTTCATATTTAATTGACCGCTCATTAAAATGATGACGCTCTGTGGCAACCATGTGTCATTTGATGAATACATGTTGCCTCGACTCCTCTCATGTCTCTTCCTTGCCTCCTCCGTTTGCATCGCCCATGGGCCGGACCATTGCTATGGTCACACAAGAAGCAAGCCAAAAAAAGCCGCCGGCGTGGTCGGCTACATCGTCTGCGAGTCGGCGTTGAAGTGTTGGTCATTTGCTCTTTGACTCTTTATGTCGTTAAATAGCACTGGGAACGACATTGATGGAACACGATTGAACATGACTCGTAGCCCTGAGCTCTGACTCAACGTGTGTGTGTGTGTGTGTGTGTGTGTGTGTGTGTGTGTGTGTGTGTAAGCATGAAGGACGCTGCAGGTCTATATATCTGTGTATAAGAACCCCTTTAGTCCTGGTGGCTCCATGATGTCGGCCATGCCTTGCTGAATCGTGATCCCTCCACTCAACCATCACAGGGCTGCTCTCTCACACCGAGCACCAGGAGGTGTGCAGCCGGTCGGTCACACTGCAGAGGTTTCAGTGCTACCGCTGCATCACAATCATAAATTCATCCCACCCTGTAAAAAGATCCCGGACACACAACAGACAACACAGGGAGCCGTAATGGATGGAAGGCTGTTTTATAAGTGTGTTCAATGACAGGTCCACTTCACAGATCAGAAGGATCCATCGGTGTGTGGTCACAGCGGGGCAGTGCTACTACACCACTCCCAGTCAGGACGTGACAAGGTGGCAGCTTGCTGTAAGAATTTATGGCATATTACTGATGTGGCATTCGTCACAGCAGCGGTGAGCGGCAAGCGTATAGGAAGAGGGGGGGTTGATCTATTCGAATCATATTTATTCATGACTATCCCATTATACATAATCCATTACTATTCCTGTTCGACTGTATCCTCTGCTGTTTCGTGCTGTCGCTCATTTCTTCGCCTCCACTCCTTTCTCTTGTACAACTGGGGAGAAAAAGAGAAATTTAAATCAGCGTGAGAGGCCAGTAGATCATCCTGTTTAAAGAAGCTACAGCACTCAGAGTCATCTGTGGCTCCGAAACTTTAACTGACAAATACAATAAGGTGATTTATTTTTAGCGCAAGCGGCGACAATTTCAACAGAAGTTTCAGAAGAAGAGATCAGTCAAAGGACTGAGGAGATGGGGAGTTGTCACGCCGAGCTTCATTAAAGAGTCGCTGCTTTGAAAACTGGTGTTATGGAAGAGAAGATCAGCGTACCTCGAACCTCCAGCTTGCATTCCACCTTGTCTTCCCCGAGATCGTTGATGGCCCGGCAGGAGTATTTGCCCCCATCAAACATGCATGGCCTGCGGATATTCAGAGTCAGCACGCCCTGGTTGTTCTGCATCAGGAACTTGGGGTCTTCACCGATGACCATGTTGTTCTTCATCCAAATGATCTTTGGCTGAAGCACAGCGTGTTGGAGGAGGAGGAGGAGGCACATTTGGCGGAATAGAGGAGAGGAGAGGAGGAGGGAGCGCATGACCAGAGCGAGGCATGTTGGGAGGGTAGAGCAGAGGAAGAGGTGAAATTAGGTCAACATTTCGGCTTGACAAATCTTTGCCGATTCCGAGGGATAAAAAATGAAAGTGTGAAAGATCTTTTTGCTCCAGCTTCTGTTCTTGCGTCAGACATACAAATACATTCCTGCTGCAAAGGCATCAAAATCCTGTCTGACTGTTCTGACACACACTTGTTAATGGTAAATTAGTAATTACCTTGGGGTAGCCACGGACAGAGCAGCTGATGGCTGCAGCATAACCTGCAACCACACATCTGTCCACCAGGGGCGCTGTGAACTTGGGAGAATGGTTCACATCCTGCTCTTTGAAAGGTGTACGCTTACGGGACAAACCTGGGCAGGTGGAGAAGTGTAACATGCCTCAATTAATTTCTTACTTTGACATTATTTTTGACATTGTTTGACATTGTTCCAGCTGTGTGTTTCCCCACTTTTTTTAATGTCACAGGTGCCGAAAAGGCTTCCGCGAAGGATACACCTTTGTATGTTCACTTACAGCTCCACCAGCAGGCCTCCTCACACCTCGATCCTCGAGATGAGGAGGCACACAATTGAGAAATGAGAAAGTCCCACGGTGTCCTGTTTTGATGGACATGTCTCCAAATCATTTGGCTCGTTGGTGTCACCCTTTTAAGGTCAAATCTGTTGTAGGATTTGTGTAAAACATTGACCGAGATGCTTCATCAGTGACCAACTGTTGTGTCTTTCAACTGCTTCTGGATTGTTTTGCCTTTTAATACCACATACTGACACACTAGCAAAAATTGTGTTTCATTATGATGTCAGGCGTGTACTATAATCAACCATCCTCACAGTTTTATAAGCCAGACTCGTGCCTGGAACACAGAAGAGTTGTGTCTGGTTGGCTGCCACATTTTCTGGTGGAGTAAGCAAAGGCAACAACAGCATTTGGCTGGTGGCAGGTGTTCATTTCCCAGCAGTTGCTTTTATAATCCGCGGCCAGTTTTAAATGTTATGTAACACTCTGGCAAAGAATATTTCTGTTTAATATAATCAGCGTCAATTAATCTTCCTCAAAATGATGTCCAAGTAACTAATCACAGCCAAAAACAGTTCTAAAGTTATTCCTGTGTTCTATAATTGAAAATCATATTAGTTTGTGCTTTTATTGATATTTGTGTCATACAACACCGTTCTCTTTTCTGCATTGTGCCCTTTACATAATATAATGCCTGTTTTATGTTTGAACTGAAGCCCACATCAGAAGCGATGCTCTCACGTTACAGAGTGCGTTGCCCTGTGGGGATTACTTTACCTTCTTTGTTAACGATGGCGGTGTTCTTGCTGATGCCAGGCTCGACGCTGAGGCCACACATGTTTTCGCTGAACACTCGAAATAAATACTCGTTCCCCATGACCAGGTCAGGCACAGTGCAGCTGGGCCTGCGGTTGTGCTCCAGGACCGTGAACCAATCCTGATGTGAGAGAGACAGACAGACAGACAGACAGACAGACAGACGACAGGGGAGAAGCAGAGGTTGAAAGAGGCTTATAGCTGAAGTTGAAAACTATATCAGCTGAAAAATGTCCTATCCCCAGCATCCTTGTTCTTCTGGTCCAACTTCCTGTCCGTTCATACAACATAATGACCATGACGGTAGAGTGAGGCTTTGCAGTTTGTGACCAATCTTCTAGCAGCCGTGACTCGACCAATCATGGAGGTACACTGGACGCTTTCTGCCCCAAAACACTACACCAATCTGTGCCACAAAAACATGGTCCACACTCATTCCTGTCTTCACTGAAGATTGCAGTTTTAAAGGGTAACTTTGGTATTTTTCGACCTGGATTTACCCACGATTTTGTCTCTACCTGACTAATAACAGTAACAACTTGGTCCAGTAATGAGGGAGAACGCTGTAGCTACTTAAGGACTGCAACGTGATCCATTGGGGCAAGCCGGCACCGTCATTCACGTCCACGAGAAGTTCTTCTTTTTGCCACGACAGGCTCCGATTGCTTTCAAAAGTGTGCGACATTTCTCACACTCAAGAAGGAATCTCATTCTGAAATCTGGGCTGAGTTTGTTGGAGTGAACAAAGCATGGCTTGAGATTTTCAATGTCATGGCTGAATATTTAGACGATTTCAACAATGCGGATGAGGTCTTAGATGGCCGTCCGTCACCTATTTATTTGAGCCACAGTATTCAGATATTGACATTTCACAATTAGACTTCTCCTTGAGCGGATCTTGGCCACCTTATCAAACAGACCGTTTTATTTCTCTGTAGGTTTCTTTACATAATGTCAGACATTTATAACACAAATCTGAGCCTACCAGTGTCAAAAACAAGCACTTTTAGTGAAAGTAATGTTACACTGACAACCTTCAACACCCTTTAACATAAACGTATCCGTTTTATTACCTGGATTATTGTATTATTCTTGTTAATGCAAAATGTAGTCAACGAGCATGTCATGCTGAGCAGATACTCGTGACAACAAACCATCTGAAAAACCTTTCTGTACGCTCCGATACTCTTCTTCCCTGCCATGCGTACCTTCGTCTTCATGTCAGCCTTCTCAATAGTGTAGCCGATAATCTCGCAGTTGCCGTCGTCTTTGGGCGGCTTCCACTCAAGCGCAGCATTGAAACCCCAGACTTCTGCGACATGAACAGCAACGGGAGGACCGGGCTTTTCTGGTGAAAAGTACAGAAATAGTACAGAGCAGCAGAGTGTTTATCATCGATCTTTCTGTGTGGCCTGCGCAGTACAGAACTACTGTACAACATAGTAATGTACTTGTCATTAATCTTGCTCTGCGCGCTCTCCTCTGTGGAGTACAGTACAAGAATTGAGCAGCGCTGCTGTTTCTGCCCGTTAATCCTTCTTGTTCAGTGTTCGGTGACAGATCAGCTGAGAGGGTGCTGATCAGAAGAGCTGCAGCCTCTCATTAGCTCAACCTTCTCAGCAGAGGAAGTGACAGAGTAGCCCTCAAAATCCAAGCCTAATCCCAGTCTACACGCACATAATCCCAGTGGAACCCCGCCAAATAATCCGCCCGACACCCTGACCCGGGGAGACGAGCCCTGAGATGAGGAATGAGCCGGCGGCCGCGGTGGCAGTGCAGGAGCCAGGATTAAACCAGAGAGAGGAATCAGAGCTTTGATGATTTGCTACTTTGAGCCACAGATCCCTGGAAGTATGAAATGAGGAATTATCATCAAATTTGAAAAAAAAACAAAAAAAACAGTCACAGATTTAGGCTCAAGCCATCATCCCCTTCCGAACAGGTTATTAATCGTGTGAACTTGTGAAGTATGAACCGCACACGCACGGTGTTCTGATCTAAATGGGGGAACAGGCAGCACGAGGTGAAGCTGAGATTGGTGTCGATTGGTGCCGTGACGGGACTGACCTACAACCTGGATGTGCACGTCAGCGCTGGCCGACATGTTCTCAATCTGAACGGACAGTGTGTACTTCCCGGAGTGGGCTCTCTCTACCGAGCGGATGAAGAGGATGGTGTCCACGCCAGTGGTACGAGTTCCCACTGTGTTGTCCTCCAGGAGAACGCCATCTTTGGACCAGGTCACGACAGGGCGAGGCTGACCCTGCAGTCAGAGTCATCAGAAGGAAGCAAATAAAGTACTGGAGGACATATTTAATGGGGAACAAAACTTTTGAAATAACAGAATAACATGGTGCAATACGTTTGTCAGTTTGCTTGTGATTATTGAGGTAACAATGATATGATCTATGATAGAAAGGAAGAAACTACTACCCCATGTATTTTCCACATATTACTGTTTGTTTACTTCTTTATTGTATTCATAGCTAATTCTTTGTGCCCCGATTTATTTCGTTTTTTACAGATTTTTCATTGATCTATTAGAGAAACTTATTTAGAAGTTTTGAACAGTATAACACACGATCCAATCTCAGAGAACTTTTCCAAACGCGTCTTCCTTTTTTAGTCATTTGCGACGATGTCTTTCATGTTCTGGCAGTGAAATAGTTTGGGGCATGCTTTTCCAGGTAAACATGTCTCAGCTTTAGTTACACTGCACATATTGCCTCAGTGTGAAAACAGCAGCTGGAACATTCTTCGTCCAGCTCTCGGATAAGATGACAGAGCTGTGGCTGCTCTGTTCTCCCAGGAGAGCATCATGTAGCCACCGTCCTCTGTCTCAGAACTGGCATTTCATCTGCTTCTTCAAAAGCAAGAAGATCAATGGCTCCCTTTTTCTTGTCTGTTTGTATTTGTAACAATGCTTTCCCCTTTATGGTTAGCTTCTTTTCACCAATGTCATGTTGCAGGCTATTTTTAAGAAGCTGTAATGCTCCCTGTGGCCTCTCTTTTACTACAAAGTTGAATGATCTGATTTGTATTTCACAAGAAGAAAAAATACCCCATCACATTGCAGCCATGTGGAAATCATAAGCATTTGGACATTTGGATTAAGGACTTTGTTATAAATGCTTCAGAGTCTGAAATAGCCATTTGGTAAAAGTTTGACGTGGAGGCAAAATTAGTAATCTTTAAGCAACTCGAAATGTGTCACTCTTGGCGTGACTAGTTTTGCTCTGCTTTTGGAGATCTAATCCCCTAAAACAAGGAAAGCCGGAGCTCGGCTAGACTCAGACGAACCTGAAAGGGGATGACCAAGTTCACCTTCTCGCCCACAAGCTTGATGAGTTTGGTCCTCAGATGGCGAGGCAGGTGGATCTTTGGATTCTCTGGGTGGTGGTAACATGAGAGACGGAGAAGGAGAATATAAGTAGAATTTGAGTGGGTGGTGTGGGGGACTGTACATATGTAAGAAGCATGTGCAGCACGTGTGTATTACTGAGATATGAAAACACAATTATTCCTTCTTGGATGCAAGATGTTAAAAAATAATCCCACTGCTAAGCTTGTTAGTTAGATGTTTTTTTCACCGGTAAGTACTTGAACAGTGCCTGAACATCGTAACCGACTGGTACCAAAGCTGGAAAATGTTAGCGCTTCATCATCGTGTGTTTGTTAGATTTTAAACAACACAGAGCAGAGTGGTCCGTTTCAAACTACGAACGTTCAGTTGAATTTCTGTAATACACGACAGCTTCTTCTCTTACCGACGATGTCTCTGATAGTGACGGCCTGGGAGAGAGTGGCGGGGGGGCTGCGCCCAGCGATGTTGACCGCCACGACTCTAAACAGCATCTTCTCCCCCACTGGGAGATCCTTCACCCTGTACTGGTTCATCTCCATCGGTTCTTTGTTGACTTGCACCCACTGATCACCTGAGGAATGAGCCGTCAAGGAACAGATGTACATTTTGAATAAATCCAGTTCTGGAGAACTTGATTGGTTGATGTCTTATTCGTGGAAAACTCAACCCTGCTTTGAAAAATATAACAGTGCATTTGTGCTGCGTAATATTCCCTCATGACAAAAACAACAGTTTTAAAACAACATATTAATGTAATCGCACAAATTAAACTTCCACTGTGTGTAAAGGTCTTGAGTATGAAGTTCCAAACAATTTGCGTATATTTACTTTCTTCTTTGCAGTACTCAATGATGTAACCGTCCATGCCGCCTGCTCCGATTTTCTCTGGAGGATGCCACGTGAGTGCACAGGTAGTGTCTGTCACATCGTCCACCTTGAGACGAGTGGGCTGGCTGGTGGGGGCTGAGAGAGACAGGAGCTAATTAATACGTTCATACCCAGTGTAAATGGGATGGGAGGTAGGTTAAGCTGCCTCAAAATGAGCATTGTGTGAAAAGCCTCTGTTAAATAACCATTCTACTAATGATAAATGGCAACGCACCAATGGGCATGAAGGGCTTTGAGGTTGCGCTGGGCTGAGAGATGCCAATGCCGTTGACCGAAAACACTCTCATCTCATAAAGTACACCTTCAATCATCCTCTTAGCCTCATATGTGGTGGACTCATGAACATCAAAGTTGAGCTTGGCCCATCTGGCTGCGCTGACCTTCTTCCTCTCCATCAGGTACCCTGGAGGAACAACATACAGGAATCATTAAAAATGTGATAAACAGAGTGGATACTGAACTGCTGTTTCCTCCGGGGAGGGAGACACAAGATGTGAACATTAGCCGCCGTGTAAGTTTCAGGGGTACCTTTAATGGGAACTCCGCCATCAAATGCAGGAGGGTCCCATGTGATCGTGCCAGAGTCCTCGCCAACTGATGTGCATATGACATTCTCAGGAGGGTTGGGCACATCTGGAGCGGCAGGTTACAGATGTAAATGGGAAGAGATGAAAGATAAAACAGAGGGAGAAAAAAAGAGAAGGCATGAGTATACGACAGAAGTGAGATTTACAGTATATTGCATTCAAACATCACATCCTTAGCTTTGCTTTGACCCTAATTTAATTACTCCGATTTTCACAGCACTGGTCATACCCACTTCCCACTCAAATCATGTTGTAGTTAAGGTGTCATATAAGTAATTTCGGCGAAGCAAAGATTTCGCCAGTTGCAACAAATCAAGGGTAATTTTACACTACCGCTTACCGTAGAGAACGGCATAGTTTTTGTAGATATTTCATTTTGTGTTTACAACATTCCAGCCATTAGTTACGAGGAGCAGGAAAAGTAGAATAGCAGCAACAAAACAGAGGTGAAAAAGGTAAAAGTGAGCAAAAGCCACTGACCCACAATCTTGACCATGAGTTCAACCTTGTCCTCTCCGACGGAGTTAGTCACGATGATGGTGTAGCTGCCCTCATCGTCTTTCACCGCCTCCTCAATTACCAAGCTGCTCGAGGTCTTCGTCGACTCTATGCGGACCCTTCCCTCGGCCTCGGACACCACCTGCCACACAGGGCGGGACAGACAGAACAAAACAGATGTTCATGTTTCATTCTTCCTTCATGCTGTTCAGTGACGAACGTCTGGATGCTCTGATTGACGCACAAAGGTAGATTATCTGACGCGTGTGTGAGTGTGTATGAGGTGAGAATCCTCTCTGTTCTTCCTCACTTTGTTTCCTTTCATCCAGCACACAGTGGGCGCCGGCTCTCCTGTGATCTCGACGTCAAGGCAAAGTTTGTTTCCAGCCACTACGGTGATGGTGTTCGTGTTGCCGATGCTGCTGGTGTCCAGGTGTATTTTGGGAGGGTCTTTCATTGTGAGCATTAGAGGAGAAGACAGGGAGCGGTAGGTCATTCAGTTGGGAAGCATAACACACTGTACAACCTGTTCTCACTTTCAACTCATCTGATACTGCCACTTGGTCAGTGTAAAACCAAGTCAATGTTGATTTATTTTACTGTCATTTTGTGCCAAAAGGAACTTAACTAACGTCATTTACGTAACAACCGTACCTATTTGATCGGACAAAAACTTATTTTCAACCCCAACCCAGTCTTTGGTTGGTTGATTGGTTGTTTTCCATATATTCAACTAGTTCCTGTGTTTCTGTGAGCACCCTTGAGCAGCAGTACTTGTTTCCTGCACATTTCTACTTTTTTAAAGAGTCATAGTGCAAATATGCTTTTGCTTTGAAAACGGCAACATTCCTATTTAAAACATATTTTTAACACGCCTGGTTAGCAGGGCATAACAGTTTTCATACAGGATTAAAGCTAGAAAGTAAATAAATAAAGAAAAGTGACCTCAATCACATTGGCACTCGGTGTCTTATATCCAACTTCAGATGAATATTGGAGCTATACTACATCAGCACCCTCACATTGATCTATCTGTAAATATGATGAATGTGATTTAAAAAAATAAAAAAAACAACACTTACCTTCTCTGGGAACATATTCAATCTTGATTTCTGAGGGGTAAAATATATGAATTAGTCTTATTCAGATATGGTCAGCTCATCAAATACTTCATGTTTTGGTTTTGCGCGGCGCTCTCACCCAGGAAGTTGAGTTTTGCGGAGAGAGAAATCGCGTAGCCATCGGGGACGAACGAATAATCCCCAGCGTCCGAAGACGCCACGTCGTCTATCATCAGCTTGTGGGTCCTGGGGGGGGGGGGGGGGGGGGCATGTTACCAGATGTTACCAGATGTTACCAAGGAGACAACACTCGTTGTGACCGGCAATTATGCATTAGACTGTTGCCGTAGCAACATACTCCATGAGGCAATATCACAGAGTGAGAAACGCACTAAATGTCTTTCACCTTGTGTGACCGCTGTTGTCTTGGCGTATCTCCTGCTCTGATGGAGGGATTACTGAGAGAAACCCAAGACCCCAGGGGTGTGTACGATGTGCAGATGAATGTGTGTGTGTGTGTGTGTGTGTGTGTGTGTGTGTGTAAAGAGTGCAGCCTTTCCCTTAAAAAATGGGTCAAATAACCCTTTGGTAATAGTTTGCCAAGCCATGTGGCAGACAGTGCTTCTTGTGATAGCTATGTGATTATGAGTCTGTGTGAGTGTGTGTGTGTGAGTGTGTGTGAGTGTGCACATGATGGCTCACACAGTGAGCTCCAAACAACAGCCTTTTTGACATTCAGACATTGGTTTAGTACCTTCCTACGTGTGTAATTTTGATGCGATCGCCGGGCTGGACTTCCACGCCGTCCTTGAACCATTTCCCCGTCACTTTTTCATCGGAAACTTCACATTTGAACATGGCCTGTTCAGCAGCCTTCACCGTCAGGTCAGCGATGCTCTGCAGAATCTCCAGCTCCTTATCTGTGGCAAATACATCAACATAGATCAGTAACATGCAGGCATTTGTTCACGCAGAGAAGTCATCCTACCAGGTGGAAATGTGGATCTACAGGTTAGAAATGAAAATTTTGCAAGGTTTTATTTCCTCTTTATCAATAAAAAGGAATAGTTTGAGGAATTATCATTATATTGTGTTTAAAGTAATAATCTCGAAGACTTTAATTTAAATACGTGTCTGTTTAGTAACTTATCTGTCGTCAATGGGGGAATACAATGGGGACTGAACCGATGGCCCGCTGATGAAAGCTCTTACACTTGCAGTATTACGAACTGCGTGAATGTGGCAACATTTCTGTGAAAATGACATATTGCTGGTAGATTACTTGGCCGGGGCGCAGTAACTTCCTGAAATCTAGCTGTTCCCACTGTTCAGTCTTCATGCTAAGCTAACCAGCAGCTGTCTATTGCTTCATATTTAACAAACATAGCTAAACTGAATTATCACCCAAAGTTTTGAACCATTCCTTTAAAACGACTTGTATGTTACATTTAACACAATGAATTGAATACATTGTGGGACATGATAATAATGAGGTGTTCCTTGGTGTGCGCCTTATTCAGGGAAGTCTCTGTGGCGATCTCTGTTGTAACACTATATGTTTATATTGATCACCTGGAGTATTAAGCCTGGAGTGTCCGCTGAGGACAGACATTTTTTCTCACGCTCTAATCAATTTGAGAGACTCGTCTGGCTCTTACTGTAGCGACTGAGACAGCCTGATGTCTGACGGGTAAGACAGGACCCAACCACCTATTTGGGAGGTGTAGAAGTAAATCAGCATGACGCATAATGTGATGAACTACTGATAACACGGCATTAATCAAGTAATATCAATCATGACATGCGTAATGGCTAATTTATCGCGTCCCATGCTTGTCAGGATGGATAACGTCAACATGTGCTGATGTGTAAATTGTTTTTAAGCCGTGTCTGAAATACTTGTTAACAAACTTTATACAGCAGCTGATGACTCGCAGGTTGTTGCTGCTGCTGCTGTTATGTATTCTGACTTCAACAGAGGAACAAGTACCTTCAACCTGAAGTTCTGCCTTCGACTCTCCGGCATTGGTGAACGCATGATACGTTCCAATATCCTCCTTAGTAGCTTCATTTATGATCAAAATGTGTCTCGTCCCATCCTTTTTAAACCTGTACTTTGAACCTGCCGTTTCTTTGTTCAGCTCAACTCCATCCTTCATCCTGAAGAGACAAACACACACACACACACACACACACACACACACACACACACAACGGTGCAGAAGGTGAGCATTTTTTCGCAGATGTACTTTTGGGTTTTAGGTGCTGAGTATTACAATAAAAAAGTTATAAGAAATGTACAAGTAATTTAATTTGTGAATGGAATCATTTAGTCCTGCTGAGAACAAGCCCTTATCCACTGAAGACGGCATACTAGCTCTTCTGTTTCTCTATTTAGTTTCATGTTATGTCAAAGTTTACACGGCTAGAAACAAGATTCTCGTGGGCCTGTCAAATGCAGAAGACTCTAACACTCCAACATAAATGTAATAAACTACTGGGCAGGAGAAAACAGCTCATAAATATATTACCTGAAATGAAAATACTACTATATACGGTTTGCTAACATTTCCCATCAGACTTTTGATTGTTGATTTCCAATAATAATCGACACGCCATTTTTTTAATTGACTGTGTTTACTCATCTGTACAGGAGTTTTGTAAATGTTTGTAAATATGAAATGATTAATGCATTTCCTAATGAACTATTTTACTGGCTCACCATTTGACGCTGGCTCCCTCCTCGGACACCTCCACCTCAAACTCCACCTTCTCTCCCGCCACGCTTTGAACATCCTCCAGCAGCTTGGTGATGGTGATCGGAGGCTCTAAAGACAAACAAACATTTGAGTCAAACTCTGAAAGAGCAGAGTGACACTGAGTCATAAGCAGAGTAGATCTAGAGGAAATCACCAGAGTAATAGTGAGCAGGAACATCAGAGGAGGATGAATCAAGTGTGGAGGATGAACAGAGCTGGTGTTCGAGTAGAGTGAGTAAGGCTTTTCTTTTGTACAGTGCAATGAGAACATCAACGATTGTTGGAGCCCGGCTAAATTCTAGCACATGCAAAATGATTTCCAATAAAGTATAGGCTGACTATACAGTCCAAATCAAGCACAACACAGAATCACTTTACATTACTAACATGTTTTACTGATTTCAAACATAAAATCCAGATCTAGCCACTCCAGCTATAGTTTTACTTGATAGTATTTCTTGATACATCAGCTGTAATTTGTGTATGTTTGTATCTTCCCTCCCCTGTGGATGGGTGGTAGGTGGCACATGTTCTCCATAAGTAGTGCAGACTAACACACAGAGCACAATGTACTCCTGAAATCTTTATCAATGCCACCAAACACAGCCGTCTTGCAGAGGTGGAAGGTACCCCCGAGTCTCCTGAGGTGGTGGGAGTCGCATTGTGTAACCACCTGGTGCGATGCTTGATGCTCTGCTAGCCTCAGCTATTTGTCATCGTCAGCATCCACTCCCCCCTCCGGGCATCTCAATTCTCTTCAACCCTTAGCTGAAGAGCCCAAATAGTCTTTGAACCACAGAAACATGTACAATGTGACTGCGGGCCTCGCAAAACGTTCATCAAAGGAGCTTGATGTCTTCAGCGTAATTTACGGTTTATCTGTGTAAAAAATGGAGAGAAATACTTTTCCCTTTGTTAATATGTGGAGGAGACACAACTAGAAAAACTAGGAAGAAACGCAGACTTCACAAATGACTTATAGCAAAGCAAATAATGTGAGGCGAAAATGATCCCAGCTTTCTGTCTGAAAACAGCCTGGGCTCACCAAATAGTGTATGAATAACACCCCGATGTCTGAAGTCACATTATCGCTGCAGGACGCGCTCTGAAAGTCAGTTGACATGGTAGAAAGAGCGCGTCGGGAGCTCGGGATGGATGGATAGATGGGTCAAACAAACACAGGACTTGTACCCAGGAGGCCGCTGTTCATGTGAAACCAAAAGTCAACCGTTGAATTATTTACATTGACTACTTAGCTGGCATACTAAATTGAATTTATGTTAAACGATTGATCTTGTCCGCAACATAACCAAGTAGTTTTGTTTAAAATATGTGACGAGTTGGGAATGAGAACGGGGTGTTGAATGCGTAGGCATGACACACTGACTGTAATGAAGATGAATCAACAGCAAGGTGCTGATGCAGTTGATGTAGATGTTTGCAAACAGCGACATGAATGATGTTTTCCATCGACACAAACATTCTTTGTGTCAATAAAAAAAAGTGAACGCACGCAGACAGACACGCACGACTGTAGCTGCACGTCTGTGGTGAAGAGCTTACCCTTTCGTTTGGCCTCTGATAATGTAAAAGCAGGATGGGCAGCAGCGAGCACACAAATAAAGCATGGGATTAATGTAGAAGCAGTTGACCCAATTACATCTAACCTCTCTCACACACACACACACACACCCACACCCACACACACACACACAAAGGACAGAGACTGAGATATACAGTAAGCACCAGAGTAGACTAAGACAAATAATATAATATAGCATCATATAATATGATGCTTTTTGTCTATTTAAACCAAGAGAAGTGATTGTGGTACATTATTATTATTATCATTGTTATTATTATCAACAATACAAGAAACATTGAACAATTGTACGTGAACGTTTCGGTATGAAATATAAAATATACCTCATATCACCACATTATGTTGGTATTTAAATTGAACATCAATCAAAGCGACCTTCACAAAACTCACATATCAGTCAACCTCTGATAAATATGACAGCACAATAGTATGTACAGCACAACAGCAGCGATACATGACAACAACAAAAGAGGAATTTCACTCATTCAGGATGAGTGAGCAGACAACACGGTGCAGCATGCTACTGTGTGGCATGAAAGCATTGCAATGAACAGATGACAAACAGACACACGAAGGGAACAGAGCTGTCAAGCCTCTCTACACTCAAATGACAGCATTTGCGACACCGAGCAGAAATAAACCGTCTTCCTGCTGAAAGAAGGATTCCTCCAAAGACGGTGACTCATGTACCTTTGACAAAAACCTCCGTGAAGCACTTCTCCTCCCCGACCACGCACTCGTACGCTGCGTCATCAGACAGGTTGAACTTGTTGATAGTGAGTGTCCGCTTGTTGCCCACGCTTTCAAACACATACCTGGATGATGGGGGAAGATTATACGAGGAGGATCAAGAACAGACGAGGGGAGAGAGAGACAAAGAAAAAGAGTGAAAACAATGAATCAGTGCTTTCAGCAGAATCATACGCCGAGAGGCCTGAAGACGAGGAGAGTGACTCAGAGACATGGACCGCAAACAAAGAGTCCACACATTCTTGTGCAGACCTTCAGAATACGCTCACACACACACACACACACACACACGCATTGTGGTTGCTGTACAGACATGGTGACAAAAATCAGAGAACTACCTACAGCAGGGGTATTCAATTTTCTAACTGACTTGATTTAGTCCCATATATTTATTGAAGTACCCGAGCAGTTGTATTAACGTCTAGGTATGTAGTCACCAACTGATTGTCAAATCAAATAAAGAAAGCTAAATTGAATAATATCTCAATCATATTTATTGTCCGTTTTCAAATTGAACTGGATGAATTATAAATAATACACACTCTAACAATAAATCAATGTTCTTCTCTCGTTTCAAGTGAAATAAGGGCTGCATTCAAGAATGAATTATATGACAGAAAGCTTTTGAAAAATGTGACTCAATAAAATAAAGTAATTCATTTTAGAAAAATGAATTTAACTGAATTGTCCTGCAGATTTATTCAGCTTTATTCAGTTCATTCAGGTGTGTAGTGATGTCAACCAAGAAAAACATGATATTATATATTTTTTTCACCTTCTAAAAATATAAATGTGTGTGCTGGGACTGTGGGATCTGTGGTTATTAAACCACTTGTTTCAGCTCTATTCCTCTCTGTTAACATCATGAATTTATGTGTTGGGATTCTGACTATATTGGGCTCTTTGACTGTGTCTTCATTTCGGACGTGAGTGGGTACGTTTGCTAACAAGAGTTGTGCTTTGTCTCGTAGTGGCGCTTCACATGACTGCTTTTAATAATCGTCACGGTCTCTGAACATGTGAGACATCCTGCTTTTGAACTGACCGAGTGAAGAGCGAAGGTCTGTCGCTCGTCTGTCCTGTGTGTGTAAATCTCACTCGAGTTGGGAGGCTTATCGGAATACACATATTTGATTGGCTGAGCAGCATCACGTGATGGGATTTACAACGTATGTGATTGGTCGGTGTGTTTCCTGGACCGCTGAACGTGTGCCCTAAAGGCTGGAAAAATGCTTCATGTTTGTGCCTCGTGCTTCTCCTCGGTGTTCCCTGTCTGCCTGTAGGTTGGTTTGTGTGGCTGCTCTCCTTGCAGGTACTGAAGGTGGGCGTGGCAGAGGCTCATCAGTAAACACCTGGGCTCATCAGTCAAATGAGTTGATTGGGTTGGTTGTGTGTTCCCTTTTGTTTATCACCCAGGCTACTAAGTAACACATGATTTGTATGTGAACAGACAACTCAACTGTTTTATCTTATTAAAGTATGTATCCTACAAAGGACAATAGAAAACTAAATGTATTTCATTTTCTGACATCCTGTCTAATCTCAACATTGAGTGGTAAAATGCCAGAGCTTAACTGGGCACATAACGATCTTTTCTTTTTAGATCAATTATATAATCTCACCATATTCACATACATCCTTCTACGTGAGCAGTCTCCGCTATATATTTAAACCACACCAGTGGTTTGTTTGAAATGAAAATCAACTGGAAACCCGTCAACTCTGCAAACCTGAAGCATTTTATTCCTTAGCTCTCGGTGGTCACAGTGCACAGCCTGGGTGAAGAAAAAGGCCCCTCTCTCATAGTAACTGTTCAATCAAACAGGAAGAGGAGTGCCTTACTTTCAATGAACAGCATTAAGCGACTCAAAATGGCAGATGGTGGAGCCATTGAAAAAATACCACTCGCAACAGCTGCACCCTCTTGAATAAAACAGCAAAAGAAGCCTTTGAAGGAGAGGAAAGAGCAAAGTGGAGGGCGACAGACACGGAGGAGAGCTCAGCCGGCTAAAGAGGCTCAAAACTAACATTTATCTGATGTGAATCAGAAAGTTTGTTCCTAAAGATTTTTAATAAAAACAATTGTGACTCATCTCAGTGGGTTTGCAGTCCATGTGCAATGCCGATGTGGAATGAGTTTCCTGAACAGCTAAGCTGTGTGTCGCTCTTAATGCTAGTTGCTTTGGAAACTCGCTGTAACGTTGCTATCAACCCAGCACTCCAGTGAACATGTGTATATAACAACATATTGTTACTGATACAGCTTCGCATGAAACACACATGAAGTGTGAACTACACCAGCATAACTTTACTGTGAAACAACTTTAACTTGGATAAAGTGCATTTTTTCCACAAGACCTAAATAATGTTACATCTGAAGCATGTAAGTGTTCAACATCAATACAAAAAACTTTAATTTAAGTTGCACGAATCAGTATTTTCATATTAACAATGGGGAAAGGGTCGCTTGTAGGAACCCACAGATAAGCAACAACCAAGTGCAGTTCCAACGATCTCCGGAGTGTTTTACTGTCTCCTAGTTTCTGTCATTTATAGGCCCAATCCCAGTGTCCTCCCTGAAGCCTTGAACCCTGAACCCTCATGGACGTACTGACGTCAGCTGTTAAATGGTTGAGTGTGAGAGGCTGCAAAGGCTTGAAACGCTGTAAATACTAACGAGACAGCACTTTGCTGCGACATATCACGTTACCGTGTCAACATCCTAAAATGTCATGTGCGATTGTGGTTATTTATTTTCTACTTTTTACTCCCTGAACGTCTTCCAGGCTTGCCTTCACGAGGCCAGAAGGAATTGTTAAACTAAACATGATGAATGTCACCTGTGTGTAAATGAGTGCGTGTTCATGATGATTGTAAGTTAGTATATAATATTAAATAGCAACATTTCAGTTGATCATGTTCATTTAATTGTGGGAAGCCAACATCGTGGTAAAATGTGCAGCCCTAAGCTCCAACCAGTCTCACTATTTGCCTTATTTAGTTTTTTGTTGGCTGCAGCAACTACAACAATGTCAGTGTTCATAGAACATTAAAGACTCGTGTCTGTATTTGTAGGACTTCTAGTACAGCTGACACTTTTAGGGCTTCATGAAGCAGCAAGAACTCAAGTTGCTGTCAAAGTCCTCAGAATTTAAATGTTACAGTTTTACTGTTCAAAACTTGTTACTGCAATTTTGGTCACTTGGTGTACTAGTATACTCCTTCAACATACACATACTGTTTAGTACACAGAGTGCTAATTTGCTTACTTGGCCGATGGTTTGATTTCCCTTCCGTTTTTGAGCCACTTGATTGGAGCGTTGGGGTCCGCCACTTCCACTGTGAGGTGGATCTTCTTGCCCTTGTCCACTGAGTAGGCTGCTTCCAGCTTCTTCAGGAAAGCTGAAAAATAATCCAGTTAGTAGAGTTCATCCACTGCTTTAACAGCCAAATAATCCATCCCAGAGGCCTTTAAACGACGCTGGTATTTACAGCATGCTGCATTAAACAGCTCTTGTTCCTGCCTCACTCTTAGCGCACAGTCTTTATTTGCCTCGTAACACCTCTCCCGTTTCTTCGCTCCTCACCGTCACTTGTCTTGGGCTCCACCTTTTTCATCTTCTTCAGCATCTTCAACATGCCCCTCAGGTCTGTGATGCCATACTCAAAGGCGATCTTCTCATAGTCACAGGGCTTGGCCGCCTTGAGGATATCCCACACGTCCACATCCGCTTCTTCTACGACCTTTTTCTTCTTCTCCCTGAGAAAAAGAACCACATTTTAGAGATCCAAATGTAAGTCATCGTGTTTGTCTGTGGCTGAAGTAGATGGTCGTACCTTTTCTTGAGCAGGCCACTGAAGTCCAGATCACCAGCATCATCACCTGCATCACCGCTGGAATTAAAAGAACAGAGAACTAAGGCGATAATCTCGGTGTGTTAATAAACCTGAGCTATTTACAACACTGCTGAATTGGGTCGCAAAAAAAGAGCATTAGGAAATATGCATTCATTATAATACGTCCCCTTTAATCCCATATTACACAGAGCTATAAATACACATAAAGACGGTTAAAAGCAAACAAAGAAAGCATGAGCAAATACAACAGCACATGGTGGAGTTCTAATGAATTGAATTAGTGGCTGTAGATAAAGCTTACCCTTTTTTCATCCTGTGTTCAGATCGTTGCAAAAATAGAATGAGTGAGAACATAGAACAGAACGTTTGATGTGGACGACAAACCATCATGCCCTGAATTCAAGTGACAGTCAAAAATCTAAATAGACGAGCACATACATAGCTGTAAGCAAAATACTCATGTTCAAACAAACATTGTGTACAGTCGATATCAGCACAAGTGAGCGGATGATGTGATCATGGATAAACATGTCGTTGCTATATTGGAAGTCTGAGGAATATTCATCAGTGAAGAACACACTCGGGATTCAACACAAAACTTTTCATGCAGAATCATACGCTGAGAACTTCAGATGCACATCTCCAAGTAATGAGAAGAATTCACAAGGTCTGGTGTCATCAGTCACCCTCTTGTGCTCAACAAGGTAACAAGTACTGGTTTTTTTTCCACTGCAGTTTTTCCGGCTTTGTTGAGGCTCAATGAACCCATCGGAGAGCACGATAAATACCAATAAATTCTAAGCAATTCTGAGTGATCATGTTTGTCATATGGATGAACGGTTCATCCAAGGATAACATCCATCCGTGTTGTCCTTGCCAATCCTGGAAGCAAGTAAATTCTCCCAGGGGGATAATGGCCTCGTTCTCAGGGAACACGCGATCACCAGGTGACCGGGTGAGCATGAAAATAGCCGTCTACTGCGCTATATTTGAGAGAGTCTTGGGTCAACATGAGATAACTTATACACTAAATTAGTTTCACTGCAATATTTTCCTGAATCCACACTGAAGTTCACATTTTCCAAAGCTGTTGTGTTGGAGTTCACATGAGAATGGGGATCAGGGGATTACTGTAATGAGCTCTCTTTCATGGTGCGAGCGTGTGCAGTGAGAGCAAAGCACAACACGCTCATCTCTCTCGCTCATGCATATTATTAGAAACACTTCATCGAAGCTGCCGCTGCAGGAACTCGATGCTCACCATGAAAACAAAAACTGAAATGCAAACATTGTTTTTTCCTCCAAGTGTCAGTGACGCAAACTGATGCCGAGATGCAGAGTGACAAACAAACGCACCGTGATTCAGATATGCGTTGATGCAAAGCTTAAAGGAGCAATATTTGACATCCAGAACATTAATAAAGCCACAAACAACTGTTGTCTAAGTCAGGACATTGTGGAGTAATGTCTACCTGAGCAGAGAATCACTGTCCCTCTGTGTGTATTGTAATCCAAGTGTCTGTGTTCTTTTTCTTGGTGGTCAAGCCGGTCGCGGGTGCATGTGACTCCATCCCTTTAGAACCGTCCTCGCTGTTTTCTCACTGCCCTCCCTTCCTATTCTTGCCTATTCTTGTCAGCACTGTTGCCATTGTCCTCGCTGCTGACACTGTTAGTGCAGCTAGCACTGCTACACCAAACATCCCGGTATGTCCGGATATTTCAGACATCAAAGACACAATGAAAAACATAAGGAGTGAATGGGAGTGAGTATCCTAAAGAATGGAGGCAGACCACATGTATTTGCTGGTATGATACATGTTTAGAGAAACACACAGATGAGGATCCCTTACTTACCTTTTGGAGGTTAAGCTGCATGACCTCCACGCAACAAGGTGTTAAGAACATTCATTACCTTCCCAGCAACATACTTAAGTTTTAACAAACTTTTCACTTTTCATTTATCACACCAACATCCCTCCTTCGCCCTCTCTCTCCTTCATATCAGCATTCTGCCAAGAAGCAGACTACCAGCCTGTCTGAACTCGACACGATGCTGCCTTTTTGCCTGTTGCGTCTCTCATCGTCCCTGTGCCTTTCTGCTCGCGCTCTAACGAGGGAAGGAAATTATATATTTAAACACAGATTACAAATATGGAGACTCAAGATCCCACTGCTGATTTCCGATCACACAGGACGCATACAGTAAATAACCTGAGCCTGAACAGCTGAAATAAAAAATAAAAAACTCATTAAAAAAAAGCTACACAGTCACAGGATCCACAGCTACACTTCACACGAGCAGAGGCAGAGACAGAAATAGACAGTGAGGGAAAGAGGAAATACATGAGAAATAATAAAACTCCCTTGAGAAACTGTCACCGAGACATGTGACGAAATACATGAGATGCTAAACCATGAGGGACTCCAGGTGAAACCAAAACACCAAGGCAGCAGACGCATTGAGACGTGACAGAGCGGGAGAGAAAGCAGACAGACGGACTTGTACAAAGTCGGCCACAACTGAGGGATAGGCAGACACACAGGCGGAGGCACTCGTTGAGACTGACAGATGCCCACAGGCAGCGATCTACAGAGGAGCATATGGGAGACAGTGTGACGGCGGGTGACATGTTGAGTAGACCCTCGCCGACACTGACACTCACGATCGCTTAAACGACTCAAAGATGTTGTCCTGCTGCTCTTCTTGCACAGCTGAAAGCAGACAGAAGGAGAGAGACTGGTGAGAGCCCTGCTAGGTTCATTCATTACACAGCAGGCTTGAGCGGCAAAGGAATAATGGACTGATGACCTCGCGAGGGCACGACATGATAGGCCCTAATGTGTATCACACTCACTGAGTTATTGGCTGACAAAGCCGGTTACATAGTACTGGTGGATACGCTGAATGGAAGATGACAAATAATGAGATTTTCTGTCTCCAGACTTACCCTGCACGGAGACTTCGAATGTGCAGGTGTCGCACTTGTCTTTGGCGGTGACCTCGCAGCGGTAGCAACCTGCGTCTCCATCCACTACTTTGATGATGCTCATCTCGTAAGTGTAGATCTGACACAGAGAGAGAGAGAGAGAGAGAGAGAGAGAGAGAGAGGGGGATGATGTGCTAACTAAATGAGCACACACACACACACGTACATGCACAGATCTGCAGTAGGCCTACGTGCTCACTAACACGTGCTTAGAATATACTGACAACACAGTTTTACCAATATAGGTTTTCCATCTGGATGATTTTATCTTAATTAAGCCACATTTCCACCAAGAACGTCCTGGTAATTCTAGTGCCTTTCTAGACGAGGCGTGTCCATGTTCGATACATCATGGTCGTCCCTGCAAACCCCATCCTGAGAGTTTCTGTACTTTACGGAAGTACAACACTCTTATTGGGAGGTACAAAGTCAGGAAGCTTCATCTTCTGGGGACCATGAATATCTCCAGCACTAATAACTTCATGGAAATCTTTCCACTAGCTGTTGAGATATTGTAGTCTGGACCAAAGTGGTCGGCGAACTAACATCGCCATCCTCAGAGCAACACTGTTAGCTTGGCTGATCTCTCTAACAATGAAAGTACAAAGGTTATATTAACACATACCTTGGTGTTCTTCTCGTAGACCTCTTTGAACTGCACGTGCTTCCCAGCTTTGGTGGCCAGGTCAAGCCACTTCCCCTTCAGCCATTTCATGGTCGGCTTCTTCGTCAGGGTTGAGGAGTAAACTTTAACCACGAATGTAACGTCCTTGCCTGCAAAGAACAAGAATGAGACGCAGTAATTAATTAAAATAGATTAACTGACTTTATTCCAACAGGAATTTGGCACTAAGTGGGCGACTCCTTTTATTTTGGATATAATTCAGGACTTTTATGGCGAATCCTCTTGCCAGACCTTTTATTGCTGTGACACTCTCCGGCCTCTCCACGAACATGCCGCTCAGCTCGGGCAGCTGAAGGTCCTCCCCTGGTACATTCTCTGTGAAGGGTGGTTAGTGGATGAATCACAGAGGGCAGATTAAAGCTGGGAATCATGATCTGGACACAACAAACAGATTGTAGACAACAGACGACCAAGCAAACCACCAAATCAGCAGTCTTCTTAATCTCAAGTCTCAAACCACTGAACTCCACCCTCTGAGCTCAGGGTTCTATTCTGTCTGTGCGGTTAATAAGTAGTAAAACTGAGCAACAGTCTTTCCGTGAGTCAAAACCATTCAGCGAGTAATTCACTTTGCTGTTACACTGCATAAACCATTTGGGACCCTCTGATAAATGACAGGCGACCAAGGAGCCCCCTGTAACAGACCGGCCCCAGGGAATAAAGAAACTGCTCAGATCACCTCTGAAGGCATCACATTAAGTTGACTCTCTGCAATCTTCTGCAACCCTGACAGAACATAAGCTGAGGCTGTACACTCTCATCTTAACCATAAAATAGGAGAGGCTCTTTTATCCGTTCACTTGTTTCTTTTGCAAGTAAATTGATGTAACCTCTGTAAGGTGTTTGCTTGTCAGATGATACGCTTGCAGACCAACGTATTCATTTATCTTACCATCAGGAGGGGGGGGGGGGGAAAGAAAGAGAGCGAGAGAGAGAGAGAGAGAGCGAGAGAGAGAGAGAGAGCGGGGAACACGTCAGTCTGTACAGTATCTGTGCTGTGCTGTTGAACACAGGCGTTAATTGGCCCAATGATGCTGTTAACTTCAGTGTTAAATCAACGTGCTCTCACACTCCAAAAACACTTCTTTCTTTCTCTGAGTCTAATGAATAAATCCTGTTTTTTTCTCTTCCAAAAAAAACGCAACACACACAACTGCTAATGAGTTAAGTCTTCAGCAATCAAGTCGGGAGGATGTTAACTGTACATAATCTGCATTGTTTCTCTCACTTCCTGGGGTCGGACATACTCTCTTTGTTACAAGAAGAGATGGTTTATGGAGAAGCAGCAGGTACAGAGAGAGAGGCACATCGGACCACCA